>NC_090737.1:50202599-50237599 GCF_036898095.1 Palaemon carinicauda
TATTTTCACGTTTCATCCTTTATTAGGTTATTTTACTTTTAACAAGTTTTCCTTAGATGGCCCTTTTGCTTAAAAGTCAAAAACTATTTATGGTTCAACATTTGAACGTAAAACTATGATAGTCACAAGCATTTGTTTCAAACTCATTCTAATTACAAATATGAAGAGTAGTTTCAATGTGAAGACTTACCCACCTTCAATGAAGAAATGGTTAAAGTTTATTTCCTCATTATATAGACTCGTACATAAACGTACCAAAATATTGCCCAAATTCTTTATTTACGAACCATAGTTAATTTGAAATCATGAACTATTTGTCGCCGAAAGCATGAGACAAGTGTTTTGGGATATTATCATAAACAGCCCTTGGTTGAAAAATTCCGATTCGTTTATCATCCACAATAGACACAGATAAGTGTAAAAGCTTAGTTCTCTTAAGTTAATTCTTAGGAGTAGTCCAATATATATATATATATATATATATATATATATATATATATATATATATATATATATACAGTATATATATATATATATATATATATATATATACATATGTGTGTGTGCATATATATATATATATATATATATATATATATATATATATATATATATATATATGTGTGTGTGTGCATATATATATATATATATATATATATATATATATATATATATATGTGTGTGTGTGTGTGTGTGTGTGTACTGGATGTGAACTATAAATGTATTGTAATATACATTGATACATAGTTTTATTTCGTGTATATTACGTAATACTCCTTAGAAAATATGGATGTGCATGATGTAATTCCATATAGAAAAACAACTACACGGTTAAAGAAGTGATAGTAACACTTGCTTGGATAATTGTATATCCTCAGAGACACTTATTGTATAGAATGAATAGACTATCTCTTTGCAGAGAAATATAGAATGTAATGTCTTGATACTTTTTGTCGTAGAGAGGAGTGTAGCCTTCCTTATCTACCAGCAATGAGAAGTAGTTGTATTCGGGATATGCCTCTAAAATTAGCGGGCTACTCCGAAAGAATGTTTGACGCCTGGAAATTATTCCTGTGATTTCTTGCCCATTATTCAAATTTATACAATGGCCATTGCCTGTCTGGAAATATATGGGGAAAAGATATTGGACTGACAGCCTATGCGCAGTAAAAAAAAAAAAAAAAAAAAAAAAAAAAAAAAAAAAAAAAAAAAAAAAAACTCTGGAAGGAAGTCTTATTCGTTAATGCAACACATAACAGACACCCTTCAGACGCTGGGTTATTGGCCCGGAATCTCGAGTACTTCTGGTAGCAGATGAAAAAGGCAAGCCATAGTAATGTTTGAAGCCATTAGCGGTTAATAATCTGATGATTTCTATAATGCATATCAGATATTTATAGCGTTTTTTCTTAAGTAGAATATTCAGTATAAAACTATTGGTAATCGTTTTCAACATTCTTAAAGCTATGCTTTTGGATGAATGATTTCTATGAGACCTGATAACCACTCTTAATATGTACTTCGACGCGTTTATTTTCTATTACCGATATGCTGAATTTTCCCCCGAACATATTTTATTTACATTTACTTAAACACCTGAAGCCTCTAACCTATACAATTTATTAGCCATGTTGCCAAAAATTTACTTTTTAAAACGAAATAGAGATATTTTGAATAATTAAATTAAAAGAAAAAGGAATAAGTTTTTATGGGGATACGTTTCTATGTATAATGAGTTATGGAGTAATTAAGAATTAACTGAACCTCATATTTTATAAACTGCATCAAAACTTAATTTTATAAGTTCTACTAAACCTGAGGATTTCATAAAAATATTATAATATTCATGATCAAGTAACATTCATAAATCCAATCAAATCCATAGCTTGTCATACAGGTAGCGGTCTCAATAACAATTGCTTGGCTGTTTAATTATCTGTTGACCGCATCTGGATTTATTCTGAATTTCTGTAAGTACCTTAGGAAATGTATCCAGTATTTCTAAACTTATCCTTCTACTATCAAAATCTAAAATTCCCTTAAGGAATTAAAGTAGCCTAATGTAAATTTGATTCTTCCATATTTTGAATACTAGCAGTATTCATATCATGATTTTCTAAATTTTTGCTCGATTGTACCCACAAATCGACTCCAACATGCAATACATAAGCGAGCTTATATATATGGTCCTATTTACAAGAAGATTATCCAATCATACGAATGTCATCTATGTATAGCTTAATTTGGACGGATTTTGTTTCTTTATAAAGTGTTTAACCTCTTTTCTCCGATGCTTTATTTCATCACTGGATTCGTAGGAAAGGATTACCCGAAATAGGAAAAACAATGACCATGAACGGTTACATACTGAAGGAAAGCATATGCATCCTTTGTACTGAAAATAACGAGATATGTCTTTCACATCGACCTACTCTACCCACAACCCATTTACCAAATATGTTCTTTCGATTTGCAATGTTTTATTGACAGTTGCCACAACCCAGAAAAGAATTAAATAGTAGAAGATACACATAATTTTTATTGCGGCAGAAACAAAAGATTGTGAAATCGTTGCACCCAGGCAATTTCAATTATTAAGTCCAGCACAGAAACTTTATTTCAAATGGGACCCAGCAGTCAGCACATGACTCGAGCAACTTTCAGCTGATGACACCCGCCCCTCAAGCAGCCTTCACTATCTTTAAACTGCAATTCCATATAGGACAAGGAAAGCTTGGCAACTACATCATGTCTATACTAAAAGAGATTTTTGACGACAAAACACTCATAGTAGAGGTGGAGAAGGCTTTATCTTTCCAGGTTTTGCCCTGCCGAATCCATGTTATGTACACATTATTTCTATCCCGTACTCACTGCTCGACATTTTTATATATCTTTGTATGTAGAATTTCCCGGCCTTTCCACTGATGTATATATATGTATTGTTTTACATTTGTTTCTTTGCAATCTACTTGTAAATATGTAAAATAAACTCAAATAACCCGTCAGAATTTACCTTTGCTAGTGAGGAGGTCAGTGCCCCGACCCAGGCACTAGTTTGCCTTAATGTACTTTGAATTTTGTAAGCAATAAACATGTCAGTTCTCACTTGTCTCTCATTCGAACCCTCACAACTAGTGTTCTCCTGAATGGGCTGCATTGCCTTCAGAAAGCCTTGAATGGAACTATACAATGCCTTAGTAATGCATTCCGAAAGCCTCTCCCAGGTCAACATCAAAACGCCACTAACGGACTCAACATGGCGCAAAGCTCTGGCGTTCTTCCCTAGGGGTTTGGCCCTACCATTTACATGCACACGACCACTCAGGAACCCGACACCATTAACGGACTAACGAAGGCACATATTGTGTTTTGGTGTGTGAGGTAGCACAATGCAGGACAACAAGATAAACAGTTCCTCCGCCCCGCGTCCAACTCAATGGTTGTAACCGCTGAGATGCAATCTCTGCCTAACCTTATCACCACAACGCAGGCATCACTCGGCTAGAACATGAGGCTCTCACCGTTCTTGCAGCAGAATAAGGCCTGTTGGTTGTTGCAGGCAGACGTTCTCTTCAGTGTGGCACAGATGACGGATGTGGGAGCCAAAGCTGACTGGAAGATGGCATTAACTGCATCTCCCCCTGACTGGATGCAAAGTGAGGGAAGGTACATTACGACGATTTCCAGAGAAGCTCGTTGGCATGTACTCTCTTTTGGTCTCCATAAGGGCACACTGAGTCTCTTCTTCCAGCAGGTCTTTTTGCAGTGCCTTCCCAAAGAAGTAAGGGTCTAGCTCATCGATGCGGAACCGTTGCCGATGGACAATCTGGTACACAAGGCTCAGAAACTTTATGAGACCTTCAGGGCCTCCAGACACGTTGCATCACCGGTGCTCATCCACGTGGTAGAGGAAGAATTCAGAGAAGTAGATGCTTTGGATGAGATGGACAGACAGAAGATCAATGCCGCCGCGACAACAACAAAAGAAGCCTAGCCCGGCCTGGTGTTACTATCACCAGACATTCGGGAGGGGAACCATGAGAGGCAGGACCCCATGCAAGTATTCACAAAACTAGGACGGCGGGCAACCCTAAGAACAACCGTGGCCGCTAATATCATGGAATCCCATCAGATGGGGATCTATCTACACGATGTCGTGTTGAGTGGGAGGATGATAGTATACACCAGCACTCTGCACTCAACGTTCCCGCCTTTTAAGGAGGACTGCGACCTCCCCACCAACAACACTGGCCCACTGGAGGCCGCAAACAGTGGCCCCATCCACTGCTATGGGACCTGGACGCTGGAGATATCCCTCATGGGACACTCCTACACCTGGCACTTGATCATCGCGGACGTCAGACATCCCCTGCTAGGAGCAAATTTCCTGCCCCACAACAGACTGTTGGTGAACGTTACCCGGAAGCGCCTCCTTGACAAGGTAACATGCCGTTCCCACCCACTCTCCGCCGGCCCGGGCATACTCACCGTATCCTCACTCACCCCTCATCAATACGCTGCTCTTCTGCAAATGTTCCCCAATGTTTTTTTGCCAGAACTCCACCTGTCAACTGGGTCACCAGCCAAACACAACATATGCCATCACATTAACACTACGGGGTCCCCCACGCATGCCAAGTTTGACCAACTATCCCCCAGGAAGCTTCGTTCTGCCAAGAACGTGTTCACCGATATGGAGCGGATGAGGATCTGCAAGAAAGTCGCGAACCCAGGGCCTGGGGACAAGCCCCTGATCAAGAAATGTCAGCATACCGCTCGACTCCACCCTCACTGAGGCTGGAAGACGTCCTGCTGGGCATAGACGGCACGACACTCCTCTGCAACACCAGCACTGGGCGTCCTCGTCCATGGGTTCCCACATCCCAGAGGAATCAGGTGTTCTACGTTATCCACAGATTGTCGTATCCCTCAGGACGGACCACGGCACGTCTGATGATGGAGGAATTTGTCTGGCATGGCATCAAAAAAGGACACGCAAATGGGCACTGACCAGTATGGTGTGCCAGACCTACAAGGTCAGTTGGCACACGGAATCTGGTGTTGGGGACTTCCCTCAATCAAGGCGACAATTCGAACACATCCACGTTGACATTGTGGGTACCCTACCACAGTCTGGAGATGCTAAGTACCTCCTGACAATCATCAATCACTCATCTATGTGGCCCAAGGCTAACCCCCATAACAGAGGCCATGACCAATGCCTGTGTGGAAGCCCTACTGAGCAGCTGGATCAGCCATTTCGGGGTACTCAATGACATCACGACCAACCGTAGCCCAGCATTCCTGTCCGAACTGTGAGCCTCCCTTGCCCACCTGATGAAAATATCACTCCACAGCCACGACAGTGTACAACCCCATGGTTAACGGCATGGTTCAAAGGATCCACCAATAACAGAAGGCTTCCCTCACGGTTCTCTGCACCAATGAGAATTGGAAGGCACAGCTGCCTTGGTCCTCCTCAGTCTTCGGACCGCTGCCAGAGCGAATGGTGAGGCCCCCTCAGCTGAGAAAGTTTACTACGCTATGCTGATCGTGTCCACAGAAGTTTTTCCCAATTACAACACCAAGCAATACACGCCGATCACAATCACGCCGTCAGATTGCTGAAAGGTTCGGCCCCTGGCTCAAGACTTTCTCTGACAGGACCAAGCACTTCAGACCAAAGGGCCTTGACACCTGCAGTCACGTTTTCGTCAGGAATGATGTGTCCATACAGAGAACTATACTGTCTTGTAGCGCATCCACCCAAGGTATACCGCCTCATCATCCACGGCCAAGAAGATTGGGTTACCATCAACAGGCTAAAACCCAAAGGATATTCAAACCACCCAGAGGCCCTGCTGAGGGAGGCATTCTGTTGAAAAACACAGCAGAGGATTCAACGATCAATGACATCCCGCAACCATAGGTCTCAAGAACTCGGTACCTTCGCCCTCCTCAAAGATACCAAGATTGACAGGGTTCAAAATTATCAACAACACTTATTGTAAATACTTCTTGTCTGAGAGGAGTATTGTAAAGGCTTTATCTTTCCGTATTTTGCTCCGCCGAATCCATGTTATGTACACAGTATTTCCAACCCATACTCACTATGGGATATTTTTTTTTATCTTTGTATGTAAAATTTTCCGGCATTTCTATAGATGGATATATCATTTTTTACTTTGCAATCTCCTTGTAAAAATTTTAAAACCACAAATCGCTGGTCAGACTTGACCTTTGTGAGTGTGGAGGGCGCTACCCCGACCCAGGCCCTACTTTGCTATCCGCATGCCTTAATGGACTTTGAGTCTCACAAGCAATAAACATGTCAGTTCTCAGTTGTCTCTCATTCGTGCCCTCACAAGACCACCTCATTTTGGTTACCAACTAAAAGCTTATAGTAAAAAAAAAAAAAAAAAATATCAAAAAAAGTTGTAGAGTGAGGTGTGTGAGGTTATGGTAATCAACCGGGATTTTCTCTCTACTGATGATAAAAACGAGAAAGGTAAGTAACATTATATAATCATTTGAAATGAAAACATTACCTCTCGTCTTGAAAGTCAATGCTATTGAGTTTTTGCTTCATCTGTATGCCTGCCTGAATGTATGCATGTGTATTCTTTTGTATGTATGCATGAAATGTCCATTGTCTATCATATGGTTCCCCTGTATAATGATAACCTTTTATATTTTGTTTTACTGCCATGGAACTGCTCCTTAGGTACTTTTAAAGTATGATGCAAAAATATCTCTGTTTTTCCTCTCATATTTCATCTAGTGCCAACACGATCAATACCTGTTATAAGCCATTCATACATTATGTCATCAAAGTTGACACCCTCATTTTTTAAACAAAGTTCTGTAAAATACAGTATATATTAACTACGACATCACAAAAATTCAAGTTTTACATCTAGAGATGTATGAAATATTCTTCATTTCTTTGTCATTATACCAGATTCTTGTCAGAATAGGGCCTTAGAACATTCTCAGTCAAAGCAAAAACCTCATCACTGACAGTAATGTGTGGCATGCAGATTCTATGGTCATTATTAGGTAGTGACCATGGGCTTGGAAGGTAATGACCCAAATTCTGTCACCATACTTCGAAAGCTGAGTCACAACATTATCTACTTCATATAGCTATATTCAAAAGAATTTATTAAATTCCTAATGGTTTATATGTTTACTGTATGGAATGTTTTAATGTGACATTCAATTTCGACTTTATACCCAATGCCAGTTTTCTACCGTTTCATTCTCTAGTGGTTTTCTAAACTATATAGCAGAATGTAGCTGGTGTTTACCAGCCGTTCGACAAATTTAGCTAATATTTCTAAAGTGTACAACGAATTTGCACCTGTTTTCAGCTTATAGTAAAATTGCTTGATCTAAAGATAAAGCAAGCTGATGTAATGAAAGCAAGCAAGACAGTTATGGATACAATATTAGTTAGAAACCTTACAGACTGTCAATTTAGTTTTTATATCATTTAAAACTTAGAAATGAAATAGCATATTTTGGCGAACATAAAGGAGTAATATGTAAATTAATTGCTAAGCTACAGTTGTTACGATAAAATGTCTGTAATAAAGCCTTATTACATATAGCTGGCCTATGGTAACTCATATCTAATTCATATGATAGGCTTATGCTGATATAAACATTGGCTTTATTACAGACCTGTTATAAATCAGTTTCAAATCATAGTAGGCCTATTGTAATGCAAAATGACCATTCTTCTAGCAAATCTACAATTATATAGTATCAATTCTTATGAGAGGCGTATAAATAATCGCATAAAGATTTATCCTGTAAAATGGGCTTATAGGCTTAGTTATATCGATGCTCTATTCTCACAATGTACAGTCAGGAGCAAAAGAAGTACCGCCTATCCCATCTTACTTTCAACCCCAATCTTTTACATAGTTTAAAATTTTAGGTGTAAGAGTCGGTAATAACGGAGTAGGGAGGATCTGCCGGTTAGCTAGTAGTCTACTGGTAGGAGTTTTGAGGAGAGGCGAGGGAGTGTTTGCCTGTTAAAGCTGGCAAGAGTTTTAAAGCAAGGCAAGAAAAGATTTGTTTGAAAGTCAGAGACTTTCTGTGGAAAATTTCATATTTTAATGAATAAAAATTCTTTATATATCTCGAAATCGTTTATTGGTTTAACGCGAAAGACACCAAGAACATAAAAATAAAACAAATATTAGGACATTTACCACTAATATATATTGGAAAAAATCTACAAATACTAGAAATTTATCGATCACAAACATTTTTTACGTATTTTTGTCGTAAAGCACACAAAATCTGTAATTAGTGACTAAATTCGTGGTTATTTACGCATCCTGTTCTGCTGTTTTGTCATCTAGCAAGAAAATTAAAAAATTTATGTCCAAATTAACATTCAAGGTTTGAATTCAATTTCTTACAAAAACTCTCATTGTGTTGAATGCTAACTACAATATTCAAATCATATATTGTCTCAAAAATTTGAGAATTATGTGTTGCATCATAATGCATGAATATATCTGATTTTTTTAAGTAGCTATCTAGATTCCAGTAACCATTACCTCGTATTTAATCTGCATTTTGCTCAGGGCAGAAGATCACTGCTTAGTGTTTTGCTGATGCCGGTATGGGTTTTTCTATAAACATTCATCATTTTTTTGTCCTCAAGAATCAAACTGTTCCATAATTCGTTGGTTTCCTTGGGACATATGTTTATTTACAGATCAAGTATTGCTATAATTACTAAAAAAAAAAACTAAATTCAAAGAAGTGATCTACTGTTAGTCTCCCAGAAACATTATTTCCCTAGCGTCAAGAACAGCTAAATGTTGTTATTTATCCTATGTTCTTTAATGAACTATTGTAAAAATTGGCTTTCCTAAAATAAATTTTTTTCCCACCCAAGCACCTCAAGACAACGCATCTATGAAGCTAATATTAATTGCTATATCCCTGCTGATAAAGAAACTCGAATGCGACAGCAAAAACAAAAAAGTAACCTTGGATAAATTTTGTGATAAACCCCTTATGATCACGAATTTTAGAAAACTACAATGCTCCCTCGTGAAAAATACTATACTTCTGTAGAAGCACAAGTAAGGCACAGTTGAAGAAGGCCAACACCTGCTATAATGCAAAAAAATATTAAATAAAAGAGCAAGAATGGAAGAGTCGGTATTAATTTTTTGGTTTGGGTGTGGGCTGAGGGGCCAGGGGAGCTTGTCAAATTGTCGGAACATCCACAGGTAATGTTTATGTTGAAATATTTGAGGAAGTGTTCTTGCCTACAGTGAGAACTATGACTATTCCTTATCCACTTCCTATCGTTTTGGTACTTGGCAATAGCCCGATTCATAAGAAACAAGTGGGGAAAAAGTTGTTAAATTATCACTCAGAAATTGAACGTTATAGTTGGCTAGCAAAGGGATGTGCCCTAAATCCCATAGAGATCCTTTTAGCAATTATGGGTTGTAACTGGAACGCAGGTAAACAGCGTAACGGCCAAGCCACAGAAACGAAAGACCTCGAGGCATGGGAGTCTATTTAACGTTACCCAAATATATGCCACAATCTAGTTTTTGGAATGCATGGGCATGTTGATGAAGTTATTGAGCTGGAGGTGGATGTACATCTCACTAATAACGGCGTTTTGTTAACTTTTTTACTTTTTCTATATTAATTTACATACTTGAATAATAATTGATTTTATTTAAATATTTATTAATATTACGTATCATTTTACACGACTATTTTAACTTAACAAGCATTTAAAAATCAGATTAAGATATGGTTCATCTACTGAACCTTAAAATATAAACATACCATATATCACATTTTTTTGAAAATTGTGAAATAAATGAATTAGTTGAATTTATAAGAATAGTTTGGTTGAAATAGGACATGCTTCATAAATTTTATGTATACGTATTTCTCAACTTGACTCGTTAAATAAAAAATAGAAAAAGGCCTAGATCCGTTCATTATCTAAACCGTATAATGTTTCTGTCAATGCTCTAGTATCTGTAACATTAGAAAAAATGATGGTAACAGGAATGATAAGTGTCAGCGCAAGCTTCTAATGAGGAAAATTGCTTATTGTATATATTTCTCACAAATTATTATTATACAATTGTCAATTAAAGAAAAAAATGATAATAATTGAAATTATAGATCCGATAATCCAATGCAAAGATGTAGTTAAAAGGGTAAGTTTTTGCCATTGTATAAGAACATTAGCATAGTCATATCCTGGTTGAAGTTTCAAAGGCAAAAATGATTTAGGTACGAAGATGTTGTTCTAAGATTCTCTTAAAACACAGTTATAAAACACACACAGGCATTACTACCAACTACGATAATTTCGACTATTATCATATTTATGCTTTTAATATATATCAGACAATAAGACAGATTTATCCTATTTGAGTACCAAATTCCTGGGTTTTATTATGCTGTTATTTAATTGTTCCCTGTTTTTTACTACTTTGATCATATCTTCCAGGTTATAAAATCACCGAATATCAAAACGCAATAACAATTTTGAGTAAAGACAAGAAATTCTATTAAGGGAAGAAACTCGGTTTTTGGGTCAAAATCATGAATTTTAGTTTTACCGCTCTCCTTTAGCCTCGAGGTATGTACTGTTGCCAGACGAAAGATGAAAGCAATCTGGAGTATTTTAGTAGGTAAAAATTGCAGTTTTGTGCATGCATATGCTAACCCAAGGATCTACCTGACAGCCCTATCATCCAGCGACCTAGTTATTTTGCAATTGTTTTCTTTGATATTGGATTGTACTTTGCTTTTTACAGTACGATATTTTTTCCTTTCTACGTGAAAGCACACACTTTCACTTTCACTTTCACTTTTGACTCTACAAGGCAGTGCTTACCCGATCAATATAGTGAGTTGGTGTGTCCGCACATGTGCTCTCAGTCCCGATCAGCTAACGTCTGTTTATATAGTGTTTTTTGCTAGTTTTTGGAAACTAATCATGCCTAAGAGGAAGTGGTCTAACTTGCGTTTAGTGTCTGCTAAAAACATGTAGAATTTAAATGAAAAGAGGAGACAGAAACTTGAGGAAAACAAAAGAAACAACCATGTAGAGGAGGAAAACGTGGTAGTCTCTTCTCAGTGACTGTAGCAGCAAAATTGAACTTGATTTTGAAAGACAGAATTTAGATGTTACTTTGATTACTAAGTGTAAATGTGAAGAACCTGAAAACATATCATGGAAAAGATACTGCCACTTTTGCCTACCATATTGCAGCAATTGAGTACAATGTAGGATACATTGCTGGCTCATTAATCCCAGTAATTAAAGATGCAACAAAGCAATGTCTAAAAACTCTAACACTAAAAGAAAAAAGAAGAAAGAGCGTATCTATTGCTCCACCAAAAAAGAAAACGAAAGTATATTCAAGCAGAGGAGTTGCATATCAGCCAGGAGCCAGTTAGGGTACTAAACCTGGCAACAATGAGTAGACTGGCATACTATGAACCCCCCCCCCCCCCCCCCTTGCAACAATAGAAAAATAACCATGTCTAAAAGAGGGGATAATATCTTTTTATAAAAAAGGGGACCAGGAGCTTTGTACACTTTCCAGATCAGCTTTACCAACAAATGTGAGTACATCAAAACTTTAAACTGTTATTTCTCAAAATAGTATTTTTCGTTATCAAATTGCTAACTACTTCCTTATTTATGGACCAATTTTTTTAAATTAAAAAGGTATTATAATTCTGGATGATTGTAGAAATAGAAAAAAGACCAGATTTTTCCTATCGCCCCCCAAAAAAAAATTAATTGGAAAACAATTTTAAATTTTTTTTTTTTGCCATTTTTTTATGAGATAGAACAAAAAACATAAGAAAATTTGAAAATATGCACTTTTTTTTTGTATTGTATACAGTATACTATAAGCACTATGCTGGTTTTTAAATTTCTAAAATTGATTCATAAATAAGGGAGGAGATGGATTTTGAAAATAAGAGAAAAAGTCCAAAAAACAAGAAAAAAAACAATAATAAAAAAACTATTCAACTTAGGGAGACTAAAATTGGCTGAAGTATTGTGTGCACATAGATGCATATTCTGTGCAAATTTCAATGTCATAGTGCCAAAATGACCCCCACCTTGAGTTTCTTCCCTTAAGTGAAAAACTGGTACTTTGCTCGTCACTAGTCTTCTTTCCCTCACCCCTTGTCCCCTAGAAGTTTCGCCCTTTCATTTCTCCCGAGACTTCCCTAACCCCATATGGGGACGTTTCTAACCTTGCCTCCAACCTTCTATCGTCAATAGATTTCAGGGAGTCAGTGAAACGAGGGTGGCGACACTTCTGTTGCCGCTGACTGTACATTATAGCAGTGCAGACTTAACGGAACATTAAAAAATTATCTAAGTATGCAATGGCTCAGTAACAGAGAAATGAATGATTGCCCATACAAGGGATATACTTACAAATCATTTCAATTCTAATAAATACCATCAGCATTGCTATCCCAGTATTTTATTCCGTTATTGTCATCTTACTTGTGTATATGTATATATTGTTTAAAAATAAACAGTACTAATGATTTTTTTTATTGAATTTGTATCAGGTAATCTTTATTTTCCTATAATTCTTACACCTTGGGTACTCTCATTTCCAGATGACCTAACATCCACAAAAGGGAATAACTGACGAAAAACGATTTTCCCCACTGGTAAGCTCATGAAAATTGCTATTCCACTCCCCCCCCCCCCCAAAAAAAAAATAACACTCGTTGTACTGAAGCACCATAACCTATGAAAAATATACATAATAAGAATTTAAGATATACGAATTAAACAAATAGATAATGCTCTTGTCAATGAATTTCTCTCTTAGATGCTTAAAGGCCTAACTAGAAGCCACCACCTTCAGTCACAGTTCTGTAACTACTTAAATATATCCTCTAATGGAGATCGTAGGTTCCATTTAGCAGTCTGAATAGTTTTAAGAGAGCTCAATTCGTTGGCGAAAAGTATTTGATCTATAACACAAAAATCTTCTGTTTACTTCGTGTTTAATCAACTGGGAAAACGAGGGATTCTCAGATGATCCTTATCAAATCTCATTGAAAACAGACAATGTATAATCCATAGTGCAAACTCAGAACCTAATGAACAACCATTCTTATTTCACTGATTAGATCACCCTCATCACATACAATAAAACTCTGGTTCGATTTCCAAACGAGTCAGACAATCTTTAAGTGCAATCGCTCAAAAGAATAAAAAGTTGGCACTGCTGAGAGAGGCATTGAAAATTATATATACCGGGTAGTTAACTAACTAACTAACTAAATCAAAGAAATTAACGGTAATAAAACCATCGCCGGAAGCACGCTGGTTACAATTATAGAACTCCACGGAAAAAAACTTTACTACTAAGAGATTCAGGGCCTCTGTAACGGTTTTTTCGCAATAATTTTTTATCTATGAATTTCATAAATATAACGCTTCTTCAGAATGCACATTATATGTACACATAAATTTTGACTATATTCTGCATTCCGTAGGTTGAATAAATTTGGTACTTATAATGTAAAAGTGATTTAGGTACAAAGACGTTGTTCTCAGATTCTCTTGAAACACAGTTATAAAACACACAGGCATTACTACCAACTACAATAATTTCGACTATTATCATATTTATGCTTTTAATACATATCAGACAATAAGACAGATTTATCCTATTTGAGTACCAAATTCCTGAGTTTTATTATGCTGTTTCGAACGCACTCGTTGCGCAACTTATGACGGCATTTCTTTCCTCTTTCTTGATCGATGATTGGCTATACGTAACGAAGGCTATACCTCTGCCAACAATGACACAAAAGTTGAAATAAAAGCAAAGCAGTACACCTTTATGAACTCTGAAACCTCTCCACTGATAATTGTCATAATGAACAAACAAACAAAATATGTTAATAAATAAAAAAAACACTTCGATTATTAGTCTAACTCCCAAATAAGTTTCCTAAGAAATTAGGGAATAGTTGGTAATTTTCAAAAACGTAGTAGACAAGCTTGATTTGATAACTGCTATATCCCATGTCAAGCAATTTTTATTTATTGTCTATCTACCTAACTATTTACTGTAAAAGAAAAAAAAAATAGACGGTACCGTATTTTGGCTTTAAACCTTCACCAATAATTATCGTCAGAATGATAACTTCATGAGGCTCCACCCACTTTTGCCTGGTTATAATTCAGGATAACACTGAAGGCTATCATGGGCATTGTTGGATCAGAAAATTTAAATTCTGGCTATAATAACTCATTTCTCGAGTAGCTGTAAGAAGTGCTAAATGATCCTCAAGGATTCCAGCAGTTGGCCTAAACGTTTAATTCATGTATACTACTGTTGCGGCACTACTGCTACAGTAGTATTACTAGGCTAGCACAGATACCCCACCCACATTTATGTATTGTTCCGCCATTCGTCAAGTCTTTGTAATGTTTTTTTCAGTGTGCAATAAGCCATGGCCTCCTCAGAAATTAAGTTTAACATTAGATGATAGGTTATTTCATTAAGCTGACAAATTATGGCAACTGGGTATGTTATTGCCGATGTTGAAGCTAAAGATAAAGTATGGTATCATTCCTTCATTGCATTATCATCTTTACTACTATTTGTTTTGCTACATGTAGTAATTATTTTAAAGGATAAATGAATTATGTTCACTTTACTTCTATAAATTCCCATTAGATGTACAAATAAATCTGCTAAAACTATTCATGATTTATTTACAAAATGCAGCCATGCCCAAAACATAGCCAACACGGTCATAAGGCCTAAGAAGAAGAAAAAAAAATATATCGGATGATCCGTTGGTCTGATGGAGAGTTTAGCACAAAATTCTTATTTTAGCAAAAATAGTTATATAAAGACTGTTTACATACAATCTCTCTCTCTCTCTCTCTCTCTCTCTCTCTCTCTCTCTCTCTCTCTCTCTCTCTCTTGGTGGCATAGTGAATAGTTAATGGAAATGTTCAAAAGCCTGAATGACATTACAAGTATTGTTGTCGTGATTTTCACTTCAACAATTATGTGATTAGTTCTAAGCCCGATGTTAAGGGCGGATAACAAGACCTTGAAGAGGTAAGCCTCCCAAACCATCAAGGAATCAAACAAAATACGGCTACACTTTTACAATTTTATTACAAAAATAGTTATTTGATAAGGAAATAACATATTAAAACATTTACACTGCTTAATAAATGAAACATCTCACTCGAAACAATTACACGTGCTCGTGGGACACTAAGTCCACATCGGACTTAAAAAGAAAACAAATACACCCAATTTTAACAAAATACCTTGGTAAAACACATACCAAGGCTTTCTATCGTAATTTAGTGAATGAATATGATCCCCAATCACAAGGATCACCGAAATATTTACCGATACAAAACTCACATCACACTTACAAAAAAACTATGGGGAAACTGGCCTGGTTATACAAGGAGCAGAGACGTAACAATAGAGACAACTTACTTGTTCTGGGGATATTAGGCAAAGAGGACGATCAGAGCTCCTGTAACTCCGACGAAAACTACGATTTCCCGCGCTGACTAAAGTGTCCTTGGCAGAGGGGAGGGAATTCTTACCTTATTAATTTATAAGGGGTTGGTTAAAGCTTCTTTATCTGCCACAAGACTGAGAAACTGTTAAAGTCTTACTTTAAATACAAGGAGGGGCTTAATGATTCGGCTGAAGGCCATAATCTTCCGTAATCCACCAACTTAGGGAGTCCTTGGCTCTGGACATATACATAAGACATTTTCATCGTGGTATAGTAACATGACGTTACATTCGTGATTCATAAATTACAAATACTCAATTTCTTTAACACCCGCTCCTTTGCTACCAGGTGGTTAAGTTTTAGGCCCTAATACCGTCGCGTATTAGACCATAGTCATTCGTCTCAACGCCCACGAGATCTTCCAGCCTTCCCTCTATTTAACGTAACGTTTGTGGAGCTAAATGGCGGGACTTTCGAATGATCAGTTCAAAATTCCCGACAATTATAATCATGTTACGCTAAATACCAATCAGACCATAAATATTGGATTTAAACTACAAACTGAATAATTACCTATTCAGGCTATAGTAAATATGGCCATGGGCTTTCTCTTGACTGTATAAAGATCAAGTCGTAAGACAAATGCAGTTTTGCAACCACGGGGGCAATTCCAAATCCTGTTAGCCATTGCTGACTGTTATGGGTTTCAGAGCAGATGGAACAAGGTGAATGGGTGTCTGGTGGATGGGCTGGGCAAAATTTTGTCAAAAGGTGTTTACATTGCTTACGTAATGAATGTTTTCGACTCTTGGCTCGTTATCACTGACCATGGCGTCTGCTAGATCATTTTTACTCTATAAAAATTAAAACTAGCGGGTTTAGGTTATTGATAATGCTGACAAAATTTGTGTTGTTGTAAAATATACATATGTCAACTTTCAGCTACATCCGATGCTTTGATAAGGAGCAAAGTCCAAAAAACCGTGTTACTGAGGCCCTGAATCTCATAGTAATAAAAAAAAATGGGTTATATATATAAAAACTCCCGTTTTCTTTTAAAAGAACCTTTATTTCCGTCGTAAATATATGCTTATGAAGATATACTCTAATATTTCCTATGGTAATAGGGTCCATCCAGTGGGAACTGATGTTTTGGGTGGGGAAAATTTACCGACAAAACGATAAAAAATGGTAAAATTAACCTTTTCTTCTCTATACAAAATATTAGAATCCTCTTCCAATGAAATATTTATTACACTCTTTTGTTTACATTTCAGAAGTCTGACGTTTCTGCTCCCGTTTGTTGCACGATAATGACTATATACTTCCTGCGCACAAGCCCTCCTTCCCCTTTCTTTCTTCCAATGGAATTACTCCTGTTCGTTCATTTGTAAGTAGCTCCGTCTCCTTCCTCCCCCCACCATATGACGAAGTTTACCATATATCGGCATGTATGTATGCTTGAGTGTGACATAGGCAGTTCTGTGACTCACCCTGTTTTCTTAGAAGAAGGCTTCAGTTCCCTAGTAGGTGTGTTACATGTTGCGTGTGCCTTATTGAGCCAAACGTAAGTAAGTATATTATGGCTGCTCTTTTGGCTATTTCGATACTATAGCCAAGTTTCACGGTACTCCTGATGAAGTAAATATTTTTTCTAATGCTTATTGTGTTATCCCTCAAAGGTTAAGTGTCTAAACTGATATTCTGACTTAGCTTTTGGGGGAGACCAGCACATTTTCTACCAAAACGCTTCTGTGCAAAAAAAAAAAAAAAAGACGTAGGTGTCAATCATAGGGTAAAGAATTTCTTTTTATCATTTACTTTATCATAATGTAAGGATTTATTTGTAATTTACTTTCAGTTTGTGGCCTTTCCCCATCCAGTTATGTCTGTGATCTGAGAATTAATAGGTTAGGTTAGTGGGGTATTTAAGGTTCTGTAGCCTTTTACAAATCTCAAAAGTGTTATATAATCATGTTTTGTCCTGTGTTTGCACGCCCAAAGTCACAGGTTCCCACCTGTGTTCATCGGGAAGGGAGCCATCCATAATGATAGTACAGCTTATTTGCAGTGGAAATAAGGGTCAAATTCGTTTGAATCACACTACTTCCTGTAGGAAAAGCTGTACAAAATATTAGTTATACTTTCTTTTTTCTAACTTTAAAATTTGAAATTGTTCTACAAAAATAATATAAGCAATATAAAATTTCTTATTTTTTCTAGATAGTGGTTTCAGTTAATTTCATTAAAGGCCATTATTACCTTACTGCAAACCCCTTAGAGTTTCGCCACAATGTCCGTATTTCATTTGGGAAAATCGGGATGGAAATACTATCCACATGCCAGTAGACACTGTGAAGACTACTTCAATGGCCAAGCTTGTGACTGTGATAGCTGTGTGGCTTACCAGCAGCGCCGAGCTTACATGTTCAACCTCATGGCAAACCACTCCACCTATACTGCAGACTCAGATGTCTTCAATCATCACATCAGATGCAAATGTGAGGGGTGCAAAGACGCCTCTGACAAGCTTACCAAGTTCCAGGAGGAAGTAAAAGAGAAAGAAACAGCTGCCAAGGAAGAGGCTAAACCCCCTCCCAAGAGAAGGAAGACTCCTGAAGATCCTTCACCAGTGCCAGTACCAGCCCCATCATCGCCAACAGTGACTCCAGGACTGAGAGCACAGACTCGTCCTTGTCTGTCCCTACAACTCCTCAGCAGTCGAGTGCAACAGCAGCCATCCCCTCTACCTACGTGCCTGAGTCCTCCAATGCCATGGAGACCGAACAGGGGGCTCACTCCACGGATTGCAACTGCACAGACTGCCTTCAGACACTCCTGCAAGAAGCCACTGCAATATCAGAGAACATCCCAGCTACACAGCCAAAGAAGCCTCTGCCAAAGTTTCGGCTATCACAGGCTAACCACGAGCTCTCCTATGCCTTTGTTGCTGCCATGGCTGCCAAGCCAGGCATGCAACTCACTGCAAGACCAAACAGGAAAGGTGATTTTATCATCTACCCCAAGGACGTTGAGACAGCCAGATTCCTTCAGGAAGACCCCACCTTAACGCTGCTGGATCCTGCTTTTATCAGGAAGAAAGCTGTTATCACCAGGTATCCTGTGTCGATGCCTATCTCCATTGCAACGTCGTACAGCAACATTGACTGTGCTGTTCGCTGCACAAGCAAAGATGACGTTCCTGTTCGACATCTCATCGCCACCTTTATAGGTCCAGTTCCCTCCAAACTGGACTTAGGAGTCTGGGGAACCTTCCCTATTGAGGACTACACACCTGAGCCCCTTCGATGTTACAGATGCCAACGCTTTGGACATCATAAAGAAGAATGCAGAGGCCCCATCATCTGCGGTGTCTGCAGCCAGCGACATAGCACAGAAGTGTGCATTAAGGCCCACAAAGAAGGTCGACAAACCACATCTAAGTGCCCTAATTGTTCTAAGCCACACCATGCTTGGAATAAGCGCTGCCCAGAGCGTCTCAAGAGGATAGCAGCTATGAAGAATACATCCTCTCCAAACCAAAAGAAACCAGCTCCAACCCAACCACCGAAAGAACAGAGAAGTCCTCGCCAGAGAAGACAACGTCAGCCAGCTACTGCTTCTGCATCTACACTGCAACTGCTCCTAAAAAGGACCAGCAACGACCTGCAACAGTTCCCCAAAAGGACCAGCACCTACCTGCAACTGCTCCTCAAAAAGACCAGCAACAACCCTCATCCTCATTCCCTTCCCAAACCTTGGCTCAAGAAATTGAGTCACTTACCTTGCAAGACCTCATACCTATCGCCTTCCAGATCCTTACTAAAGTCCTCTCCTTATCCTCGACCTCCACCTTCCAGAAACTCCTGCAACAATTCCAGTTTCCAGCCACGGAGCAGGGATAAGCCTTCTCTGCTTGCAGCATTCATAACCTCTCTTTCCTTCCCAATTCCTAACTCCTAAATGGAGAATAGTTATTACAAGGTCGTGTTCCTCATAAAGAAACAGCTCTTGTTTTTCCTATCTCCTACTTCCTTCCCATTCCCTTCACACACAATTCTCCTAATCCTTTTGATGGGGGGGCCTCTCTCGTACTTACTGACCGAGCGTTGTAAAGAACCGGGCCCCTCCCCCTCCCCCTCTTTCCCACGACAGAGCAGGAATAAGCCTCTTTGCTTAAACCTACTCCTATTCTCTCCTACTGAAAATCCTTCTCTCCTCTCCCAGTCTCTCCTACTTACTAGGACTTGCTACTATCAATACTTTTTTCTCTAACTAAAAACTTTCTTTCGTGGACCTAAAAATGAGTCCCCTTTTTCGAGTTACTTTCTACCCCTTTCAAGTCTTGTCAAATTCATTCTCATCCCTCATTCATCATCCTTTTATCCCTCATCCTCCATCCTTATCCCTGTTCCTGACCCTTTAATCCAAACTAACTTCTTCCTTTCGATACTAACATTTCCTTTTAATAATACAATTTTTTACTCCTCTGGAGTTCTCCTTACAGAACCAATCTCTTACGGGCTGTCCAACGACAAGAGCCTGTGTCATGCTATAGGCATTGCAATCTGCATCATAATCATCATACTTTAGCTGTAATGCCTTTTAGCTCCCTGAATCAGCTAGTTTAACTTATTACTGCCGAAGAATTGCCCTTTTACAGAATAGTGTTGGGATCTTCGGGAGAGGTGAAAGTTTTCCTTTTCTTGAGAGCTACGTAATTCAAACAGTGTTAGACCAGACTCGGTCCTACAATGAAGTGCACTCTAAGCATTTTTGAAGATATCAGCCCTTTCGAGCAGGACGGATTTCGCCGCCGCTGGGATCATTTATATTATTTTGGAACACTTTTAAGATTTACCGAGAGTAAACAGTTCATGGGACCCACATCAGGACAGATACTTTATTGCATGACATCACAGATAGACAGCTTGCCGGAGGATATAAGATGCAGGCTAGCTATTTGTAAGGTTACCCGGCCTTATTTATTGGTTTGTGTTTTATATTCCTCAACCATTCGAGTAAACCATACAGTAATTAATTTTTTAAAACCTGCTAATATTATTTTTTTAGAACGTTGGATTGGCCTATTTCTTTGGCTACATTTATTGCCATATTTAATAGCGAAATTATCGTGGCTAGGTTGAGTGATAATTGTCGTTGACTTGGTGAGATTTGTAAATTGAGTGATGTGTTTAAGTTTTTGAATCTTGAGACTTTTATAATTTGAGTGTAATATTTTTGGATATTTTCACAAGTTTGGTTTACGTTTCTGTAGTACTTTTCTCTCGTTTTATGTGCAGGTGACGCGGAATGGTCCGTTTCTGGGTGCACTTCTTATAACATCCTAATATGGAAGTGCAACGGATGTCTCCCTTATTGTTTTCGTTCCAATACCAAGACGAAGTGTACATTGGGGAGCTTATTTGTTGAGGTACTGAAGCGATGTATTATGAAATATAGGTTATTATTTTATATCTCTTGCATATTTTTTACTCCTTTAGACTTCAAAAAGAAGATAGTATAAAAAGTTCTGCGTATGGCACCCGAATAGGGACTTACTCGAATTTAAGCCGTTTATTTCTTATTTTCGTCTTGGTGGTGGGTCCACCCTCCCCCTTGCGTATTTACATTTTGTTTACATTTTTTTGAATGTTAGAAATTTTAAGTTTTGCATTTTTGTGATATCGTAGTTTTGCGGTATTTTTTATTTGGTGGTATTGATCCTAATTTATTTTTTTTGATAGCATTTTGGTGATTTAATTACCTGATTTTGTTGCATTTTGTGCATGGTTATTTAGAACCATTTTGCCTTTTCTAAGTACATTTCTTAGTATAGTGTGTTGGTGTATTTATAATTTTTCTTCCATTTTTTTAAGGCATAGTGATTATTAATTTTTTGGAAGTGCATTTTTTATTAGCATTTATAATGTCGGACTTAAAGTTATTGATTGCTCGGCGTAAAACCATCGGAGCCCGTGTAACTCTTGCTCATAACAAATGTAGTACATATGAAACACTTAACAGCTCTCAGCAAGCAGTAATAGAGAGGAGCTTAGACGAGTACAAGATTGAACTTTCTAAATTAGATAATGATATTCAGACTCGTAAATTTGTTGACGCTCAAGAGTTTGATGTGGGAGATCTTGAAGCAGAGGTTGAGACATGTGAAAGATACAACAATGTTTAGTGATATTAAAATGTTTGTCATCTACCACTCCAACTCAATCAGGTAACAATAGGGTAGATGAGGCACGTAGTTTTTTGAAACAGCCAGTAGCGCCATTACCTAAATATTCTAGCACTGAGGAAGAAGATTTTTTAAAGTTTAAAAGAGAGTTTGAGCTTACTACTGCTTCATACAGTTACCCTGATAGGGATTTGTTTTTGTTATTGTTACAGCAGGTTGCTGAAAATGCTAAGACACTTCTAAACTCTCTCGAAGTAGATAAGAAGACATACAAGGATGCAAAACTTTTATTAAGTGCTGCCTTTGCTTCTCCTGAGAATCTTAAATTTGAAACTATCAAGAAGCTGACTGAGCTTAAGTTAGGTTATAATGACAATCCATTTGAATTCATTTCCAAAATTAAAATGATTCAGGAATCGTTTAGGTCTTTATTTTGAATATAAGATTTACCCGGCTGGTTATATAAGAATGGCTAGCGTCTCTGACGCCTCGGCAGGAAATTCAAAAATCTCGCGCGGCTATCGCAGATATGCCAGGAGTACACTAGTGCCCTCACGGTACAACAGGTAGAACTATACCAACCTCTTCAGATTTTTCCCTGCTGGCATGGCCGTCGGTTCTATTGAAAATTCTCTCTCGCTCTTTACTCTGTTTGGACGTTATTTGGTGTTGTATTAACGTTTTTTGAGTTTAGGCTTTCGCTTTTTTCCTTTTGTTTGAACTGTGATCACGTATTTATAACTTAAAAGGTAAGATTAAAAGGTTTTTCGACTTATTTTAAACCTCACGAAAGCATAGGACGAAAGGTAAACATCTTGTCCATTGATGACGTCACAGCCTTATGTCGTAGGCACTTATAAGTGAATACTTTCTTTTGAAATATTAAGTTATGAATTTAATTAAAGGATTATTAATCTAGGAAAATGTTATCCTTTTAATAGTTTTATTGAGGTAATCTTCGATCTGTTTGCAAAGGTTAGCTAGCGTTCAGTTGTTACGCAGTCATCAGTATTGTTACAATATTACAATATTTCGTAGAGATTTTTATGAATAGTACATTCTTCTTACTTCTCAAGTTTTTTAGCTTTACTATATAAAAGGAACATTTTGTTTTGAAATTAATTGATCCTTTCAGTATTTTTCCTTAGTCAGAAATTAAAGGAAGTTAAATTTCACTTAATGTTTATACGAATCAATGTAGCGCACGATTCTATGTATCGTTGTTTCCTTAGTGGTATACTAAGATTGTTCGTATATTAAGTGTAAATGTTCCTATAAATACGAATGATGATTCATCTCTTATTGGAATTCCTTAATTTAAGGGTTTATTTTATTTTTATATATATACCTATTAAGGTAATATTTAATATTTAATTTTCCGCTGCATTTATATGGGATTCAGTAATTTTTTATTCCCATTCGAACGATTGAGAGAATTGTCAGTCTCTCTTTGAAAGAGTTCATTTCGTTTTAACAAAAAACAGAATGAGAATTTTCAGTGTTAAATTACGCAGTGAATTTTATTGAGTTGAGAATGCTTCTGTTCAGATCTGTCGTTATCCTAGTCTTAGACCTCTGTCAAGCTCCCGGAAGGCGAGAAGTTAAGTCCCGAACAGAAGTCCTCTTGAGCGCAGAGCGCTCACCCTCGTTATAGATAGAGCGAGGTATTAATGTTGTCAGATATTTTACGCGCTTTTTAGGCGATGAGCTGAAAACAATATTAGATTCATTCTGCGTATTTATGTTTCAAACAACAGCTCTCGTTGATGATGCAGTCTTATCGTCCGACTGTTGACGGTGATCCTATGCGTTAGTCTTCGATGGTAGATCGATTGTCGCACAGGCGGCCTGTTGTCTCTGGGACTGACGTGATATCGCACAGGCGGTCTCCCAGTTTCACTGTTCAGCGGCAGGTCGATGTAGATTTGTCTCGGCAGGGCTCTGTTTCACATCAACTATTAAAAGAAGCAGACAGCCAATCATTAGTTTAAGCTTGATGACTTCGCCAAGTGGCAGGCGCGAGGCGCAAGCTGAGCCTGAGCGGAAGCGTGACGAGGCTCGGAAGTTAATTGATGAAGGCACTGCATGTCGGCACCAGCGCCACCGCGACAACCCACGCCAGTCGAGTCATGAGTGGGAAGAACGGTAGCGTGAATATCACGTGAGCGCGGCACGCCAGGACGAGGCGAAGCGCCAGCTAGATTTATTCTATCATAAAGTCCATCGTGACTGCAAACAAGGCAAGTGGCTGTCAATTGGATGTGGATATGGAACAACCCAAGCGCACCCATGTTACCACTGATGCGCCTGCTTAGCTCCAATCTCTGATTGGTTAGTAGACCCGGATGAGTTTCTCTCTCACAAGGATCAATTGGAGGATATCTCGGAGAGAAAGGAAGAGAAACCACCTCAACATTCGGTGGGATATTAGTCTTCTCCGATTTTTCTCCAAACTATTTTACACCAGTTACTCCTCGTTCTCCCCCTTATGAGTTTACCTTAGGCAAGGCAGTGGAGACTTCCTTCTATACAAAAAAGGTGCTTTCCCGCTCTAAGAGAGTATTTAAGTTAATAAGAGCATGGATGGATTTAAGGAAAATTCTGGGCAGGACATGCTTCGCTTTTCCACCATCCTAGTTAGCTTCTAAGTCGAACGTTTGGTATGAGACGGGGGAAGTCTTGGGTTTAGGAGTTCCGGTGTCTGCGCAGGGAGACTTCTCAAACCTGGTAGATTCTTCCCGTCTCCTGGCCATGTGAAGGAATAGACTGTAGTGGTCAATGTCGGAGTTTGACCAGCTCTTGAAAGGATAGTTCAGAGTTGAGATATTTAATTTACTTGAGTGGTCACTGGGAGTCTTAAGCAGAAGAGCAACCGAGATGAAGGACACGGACACAAGTAGTCTTATCCAACTTATGTCTTGTATGGATAGGGCAGTCAGGGATGGTTCTAACGAGTTGGCTGCTTTACTTACTGCAAGAGTTATAAAGAAAAGAGCTACTTTGTGTTCCTTCTTTTCTGCGGGTATCACTCCATGTTAGAGATCGGAGTTGCTTTTCCGCCCCTATCTTCGGCTCTTTTTCCGCAGGATTTAGTTAAGGAAGTACCTGCAAATTGGGCTCAGAGGGCCACTCAAGCTTTGGTTACTAAAACAGTCATTAAGGTTTAACCTACGCCCTTCTCTTCTCGTAGAACTAAGGAGGGGACATCATATTCTTATTCTGCCCAGCCTTTTCGAGGTAAACCTATAGGGAGAAGTACTTTCAAACCAGAGGCAAGGAAGCAAATGAAAAGAGGAGTCAAGCCCAGTCGAGGCAGGGTCTGACTGCTCTCCCCTTCAAGCAGCAGTGGGAGCCAGGCTAAACAGCTTCTGGCAGCCCTGGTAAAAGAATGGAGCGGACCCTTGGTCCGTACGTCGTCTATTTAATCAGAGCGCAGCTTCAATCGAATGACGTTTGACATTTCTTCCTGTCTACTAGACTAGGAAGTTAATAGTCATGTAGGCACGCGAACAGAACTTGCTCTCACAGCAGGTGTGTTGCGATTCTTAAATGAGAAGCAATCGGGTGTGTTTTTTCTTCCACGAGAGGAGTGGAAGTTAGAAGAGTCATATATAATCCTGGCTCTTCCTCTGGAATCTGAAGCTCAGTCAGGGAAGACAGAGTTTGTCCTCTTAGAAGGCCGCAGAACCTAGCCTTGGTTATCAACAATCAATACGTCTGAGAATTTTTAGGAGTCGAATGTTTTCTAGTAACTTATCCCTCAGTTAATGATGTTTGCCGGAAGTTTTTCCTGTTGAAAAAAAGGCCACGTGTCAGCGCCAAAAGCGCGCAAGACACAAAATTCTTCGACAGAAGAGGTGCTTAGTTTGCTTCTATTTACACTTCCTCTCCGCCCCCAGTTTGAGGAATTGTTTAGTACTTTCTTCTGGGGTCGGGCAACTACTGTTAACGATATCTCATAGCATGGGATACGTTCAGGTCACGCACAAGGCAGGCTGGGAATGTCATAGGGACTCTCCCAGGTCGCTCACGGGCCTGTGGTTGATGATTTCTTCTAGCCTTTGCTCACGCTTGAGGTGGCGCACAAACTGCCCCGCGAGTGTAGCGTTGGTCTAAGCTAAAGGAGGTCAATTTCATTTCTTTTTAGCATTTACGATTCTTGGGGGGGGGGAAAATTTTTTCTCCTAAAAGAGTGAGGACTACCATAGATCAAAGGGATGGTTTTCCTTTAGTATCATACAGCATAGTTCTCCGATGCTCAGCAGCGTCTCCTTGCAAAGATAGGCTCTTGTTGCGGGAGGCGGTAGAGCATATACTTGTAGTGGCTCAGAAGTGCACGCGGTCTCAGACGCTGACAGTCAAAGTTGATCCTTTCAACTAGTTGTCCCATCCTCGCGATCTGCGGGATATGTGTCTCCACTCATGCGGACGCATACTACACATGAGCATCTCTCGACAAACATGGCAACCTGAAATTCTAAGCAACCTAGACGCATGTTCCAGCCTGGACATATACTGGATAAGGTCAGTCAGGTTTTTCCGCATCATAATAGACTAACAGTTGCTCCGGTGTGCCACTGACCGGACACGATACTGTTGCCTACGTGCAGCACGCTGTAGATTTACAGCAGGCGAGACGTACACAGAGCGCTGTATACACTCAACAAGGTGAACGCATACAGCACGCTAGCACCTTACAGGGATGCAAGCACATGCGACATTTTAGTCTCATATTAGACGTATACAGTCTAGTCTTTGGCTCACAGCAGTATGGACAGACTGTTGTCTTGTCTTCGCGTCGCTCTCGCCTCACAGCTAACGCTTTCTTGCGTCAAACTTTGACTTTAAGTGTGTTGAACATTTGTTGGTACACATGATCAGGTCTTAACTTCACAGCATGAGGTTCATGTTGTTGATGCTTTTTTTCAGCAGGCCTAGCTTCAGTATCAGTTTCTTACGACTGATATGGATGCATGCTGGGAGGAGGTCTAGATCTTGTCTCTCTCTCTCTCTCACGACTTGATGAGCATATACTGCAGGCTGGAACCATACTGGTCCCATGCTGGGATCATGCTGGGTGTTTGCTGGAAGTATGTCATCAGTCCGTTTTTTCCTGTGTCAGGATCACGAACGCTTTATTTTTAAACTATCAAGCTTTAGGTCTAGCTGCCTCCAGTATTCTGGAAAACCTCTATGATCAAGAGGTTGTTCGAAGGAGACAGCTGAGGCTATCGCTTGTACAAGGGACCTTTGCCTCAAGGTTTTACAACCCAATCAGGGTGTTTTATAGAGTATTGTAGAGCTAAAGGGCTCTTCATTTGGTAACTCTAAGACAAGCGGCCTGTTTTTTCTCAGACCTTGGAGGGAAAACACATTTTTTCCTCCTCGACCATCAAGGGTTACAGGAGTATGCGGGCAGTTTTATGCAGACGCAGAAGATTGCCTATATCAAATAAAGACCTTATAGATCTTCTCAGGTCATTTAAGATGACTTAGAAGGGTCAGCAAGATGGTCCAGCCTAAATTTAGGATTCGTTTCTGGAATTTCGCGGTTGTGACAGATCCGAACCCTTACACTTGGTTTCATTTTAAGGCCTAACTTTGGAGACTCTCTAAATAAGTCTACTATAGTTGAGAGCCAGTGAAGTTCAATCTTTTAGCAAGAACATGGACTTCACAATAGTTAAGCCATAGGCACCTTGCATCCTGGATTCTTGATCATTAACAAACGTCCTTCTCATCCATGGCCTAAATCTTTCGGGATCTTTATCCTCTCGGATTTGGTTTGTGAAGGGCTCTGAAGAATATTTTACCCGGATAAAAACGAAGTTTTATCGGGACAGAACCAAAGACGTTAAGAGTCTATGCAAGACTCTTTGGTGCACGGTCAAGAAGCCTGCACTATGTATGTCTAAAACGCTCTATCGTCTAGTATAGACTTCAATGACAAGAGTTCTTTCATACTGTTGTGTAACAGATCGTAACATGTCGAAAGGATAAAGACTCATGAAGTTAAGCTATAAAAGCTTCTGTAACTCTTAAACTAATCTGTTCTCTGCAAAGCATTGCGTATACAGCCTTGTGAAGGGGTATTCCTGTATTTGCCTTGCTTTTCTTAGATCGTATTCAGTCTCTTTATGAGGACGTCTACGTTTTGGGTTCACTCGTTAAAACGAGTGAAGTAGTAGGTGAGACATTCACCGCTACATTTCCCTATAATCCTAGTACCCCTGTTCTTCTCTTGGAACTATTATATATGTTTTTATGATTGTACGTGAAGATTGGTCGACAATATTCCACAATCTTTGATCTAGTCAGGTGGTCATTTTGTTCCTAGAGAGTGCCCGGAACAAGGGTATTAGTTGAGGTCCTGTCATGTTATAGGTTATTGAACAGTTTGACAGCTCCTAGAGATCATCAGCCACATGCTCCGCGTACCTCCAGGGGTTGGTTTCGGAGCAGTGAGGGAAATCTGATACTCTAAGGGGCTTAGTAGAGCCCCTGGAAGTTCCAGGGCGGTTCCTTTCCTGTATCTGCCTCCTGTTCCTTCTGGAACGCTTCCAACATCCGCTGGATCGACGTGAAGATCGCTTCACTCTTGTCAACCTGTGTAGCTGGTTGAGGAGTTGGGGTTGAAGAGGTTGACGGCATAGGTTGGTATGCTGTCACGGTAAACTGAGGGTCCTCAGTTACCGTCGAAACGGGTCCTTCTTCCTCCGTTCGTGGTTGATCCACGTCTTCTTCAGGGCGTTCTTGCAGTGGGACCTGTTCTGTGTCGGTGGACACTTCTGACATCCGCTCTTGGTGGATATCCATGCCTTCTAGTACCTTGTGGATGTACCCATCGATCTTCAGCTGTATGAGTTGAGGCTGGACCTGTTCCTGGGGCACTACTGCGTTTGCTAGAGCCTTGGGGAACAGAAGGCACTTTAGGGATTCATTAGGTAGGTATGGTCCTGGAGAGTTCTTTTGGAACCCTCTTACTTACTTACGAAGGGATTCCCTTGCTGTGTCCCTAGTCTTCACGGTGACTGGGATGGGTTCTCCGAAGCTGTTGGTCACCAGGGTTGAGCAGGTGGAGCAACCATTCGAGTCCCAATACTTTAGGGATCCAGACAAGCTACAGCAGGGGTCATGAGTCCTGCACATCGTGTGCCCACAAAAGTCCTTACTTTTGTGGTTGCAGAACATAGTTGCACACTTCACCATTGGCTCCTCCTGTAAAGGAAATGATTTCAATGAGTATACAGTTTTTATATCATTGATATAAAGGCATATATTTTATTAACACTATTGTAAATAATAGCTTAGGATAGTAAGCTGGAAAGGAAACAGGAAAGACAGATATCTGTGTTTCCTCTACCAGGTAATTGCTGAGACCTCCGTCAATAATAATATTTAGATTCCCTGGTAGGGGGAATACAGGGTGGAAGAAACTCTAAGAACTAGAGTTAGGGTTAGTGTTTATACTAACTTTAGCCACATGTAGTATATTGATATTGAATGTGTTCGATTGGATACTTTGGTAGGAAGTTCTATTAACCATAATAATTACCTGGAACATAGATGAACAATTGTTAGTAATTATTTCTCAGCTGATCCCATCTGATGTCGTCGATTTTGGCTTGATGGGTAATAATACGTTGGTATTCTAAAAAATACATTTAATGTATAAAAGACTACATTGTACTCTTTACTCTGTGACAGCTGACTCCCAAGTGCATATGGAGCGTCTTACTGTCTTACACAATCTGACAAACCAAAACATTGCTAAACAAAAGAGCATCGCTCTGAAAAGACTTAAATCCTACTCCAGCACAAAATCATAAAGAATCACTTTCTATCTTTGAGGTAACCAACAAATGTTTGAATCCTAATACCAAAACAAATCATTACTCTTATGTATAAAGCATAACATGTCTTATTCATGCAATATGATGCAATGTTGCGCAATACCTGCAACACTTGAAATAATATAGTACATTACAATAATACATAACAGTCTCCTCCCCCTTAACTTGACATTGTAAAAATCTTCATAAATCTAATCTCTCAGGGGGCTTTCCTCTGTTAATCCTATTAGGAAGCACTTTAACCTCATCTTGTACTGGTACATGAATTGGTTCTGAATCTACATTGGATGTTGGACCATCTTGGTTAATACTTGACTCATTTGATCTAACTACTTATTTAAGTTTCTCATCTCTAACATTCCCATGCTCTACTGTCTTTCTGTTTAACGGCTGTAATTGATCAACATGACGTTTTACAACATTATCACCAACACGAACATCATAATGTAAATTTCCTATCTCTCTTACAATCTCTCCTGGTACCCACTTCTCTGGAGTGTTGTACGATCTTACCATGACATCAGACAAAGGTAAAAAATGTCTTACATTAGGAAGCTTTGCTACTTGTTTATACCCTTTATCTTCTAAATCACTTTGCAAACTTGGATACAACAAATCTAACTTACACCTTATTCTCCTCCCCATCAACAAATTTGAGGGTGCCACGCCTGTTGTGCTGTGCGGCGTTGTTCTATAAGACAATAAAAATTTTGACACAGGCAAAAATATATTACCTGAATTTGCTTTTCTACACTTCATATTATGTTTAAACGTTTGAACAAATCTTTCAGCCTCTCCATTAGTGGATGGATGATATGTAGCTGAAAATGTATGCTTTATACCATTGACATTACAAAATTCTTTAAACTCTTGTGAGGTAAATTGTGGACCATTATCTGTAACAATTCTATCTTGAATACCATGCGTTGAAAAAATTTGCATTAGCTCTTTTATTGTGGCGTAAGACGTTGTCTTCATTGGGATAATTTCTGGCCACTTACTGTAAGCATCTACTACTATCAAAAACAAATAATTCAAAAAAGGACCTGAAAAATCTATATGCACTCTTTGCCATGGATACCTGGGTAACTCCCACGGGTGCATTCTAGCAAATTGAGGATTGTTTTGTTGCATAACACAATTCATACAATTATTTATATAACATTCCACATCTTTATCTACACCTGGCCACCATACAAAAGTTCTCGCAATTGACTTTGATCTTACAATACCTTGGTGATCAGCATGTATTTCAGACAAAACCCTATTTCTCAGTGAATTAGGAATAACTATCCTGGAACCTCTCATCACTATTCCTTGTGTCACACTCAGTTCATACCATATATCCTTATACGGTTTACAATTTTCCTCCTTTCCACATAAGTCTCTACCTGTCATTAAACTCTCCAAAACCTTACTAAGTACTGGGTCTTGCTTGGTACTGTGTGCTACATCTTTTGCAGTTATTGGTACATCATATACAGAAATTAACAGACCACTGTCATCATACTCTTCTGGAGCTTTGTCTACGGGTAATCTGGATAAAGCATCTGCATTACCCATATTTGATGTTGGACGGTATTCTATATCATAGTGGTACGCTGCTAACGTAACTACCCAACGTTGTAGTCTTGCAGCTACCAACGTAGGTAAACTTGCTTTTGGACCCAATATTGCTAATAAAGGTTTATGATCTGTAACAAGTGTGAACTTTTTCCTACCATAAAGATACATATGGAATTTTTTAACTCCATAAACTAATGCTAAACCTTCCTTTTCTATTTGAGAGTAATTCCTTTCTGCCTTGTTCAATACTCTAGAAGTGAATGCAATTGGTTTTTCTGTTCCATCTGGCATTACATGAGATAATACTGCACCTAGACCTATGTTTGATGCATCACATACTAATTTAACTGGTAAATCCATTTGATAATGTACTAAGAATGTAGGTGATGTTATTTCCTGCTTGATTCTTTCAAAAGATTCCTGACACTCTTTTGTCTACTTCCATTCTACACCCTTATTCAACAGATTATACAATGGATGTGCAATTGTAGACAAATTCTGAATGAAATTCCCATAAAATGTTACTAAACCTAGAAATGATTGTAATTCCTTAACATTTTCTGGCACTTTTGTTGATTGTACAGCTTTAATCTTCTCTTCAGTTTTGTGAATACCCTTGCCATTTATTACAAAACCTAAGTATTCCACTGAATCAACTTCTAAAATACATTTGTTCTTATTTACTCTAATATTATGTTCCTTCAACTTCTTCAGAACTGTTCGCAATCTTTCTCTATGTTCTCTTGTGTCTTTACCCGCAATTAAAATATCATCTATAAAAATGAATACTCCTTGCATTCCTGCAAAAATCTTATCCATAGTTTGTTGCCATATAGCTGGACTACTTGCAACTCCATAAGGTAATCTCTTTGGTCTAAACAAACCTAAGGATGTATTTACTGTACATAATTCTTGTGAAGTTTCATCCATGGGAAGCTGTTGAAATGCTTGTCTTAAATCTAATTTAGAAAAAACACTGCATCCTGACATAGTTGCAAACATGTCTTTCGGATTTGGTAAGGGATGTTGAGCTACTTGCAGTTGTGGATTTAATGTTACTTTGTAATCTCCACATAACCTAACCTGTCCACTTTCCTTCACAATAGGAACTAATGGTGTAGCCCAATCTGAATATGTAACCTTTTCCCAAGAACCTTCACTTTCTAATCTCCTGATTTCTGTTTCAACTGCACTTTTCAATGCATACGGAACTGGTCTCAGAGCAAAAAATCTAGGAGAACTGTCAGGTTTCAAAACTAAAATTGCCTTTGCGTTCTTTACTGTACCTATTTTATCTTCAAATACGTCTTGAAACTCTGATAGGATGTTATCCATAGACATTTCATTTTTGTTTTCATCTTGTCTACCTGCAACCTTCAAAATACTAGGCCAATCTAACTTCAAATACTGTAGCCAATCTAAACCTAGCAAAGTTTGTCCATTACCTTTTACTACTGTTAATGGCATTCTCTCTAATTTCTGTTCTTTGTACTGTACTTCTACGTTCGAAGCACCTATTACCTGAATATCAAAACCATTATAACTTTTCAAAACTCTATTTGTACCTTCTAACAACAAATTAGGAATGCTTTTAGCCATTTTCTCAGACATAATTGATACATCGGCTGCTGTGTCAACTTGCATCAAAATTGGTTTACCATTTATGATTACTTCTACCATGATATGTTTCTTTGCACCTTTGTTGACTGAGTTTATGCGAAACGCAAAATCAGTTTCTGAACTAACCTGATTATCATGAACATTTTCCTCATTATTCTCTTGACCCATAGTATCAACTGTAGCATTTATTTTCTTTGCGTACTGTTTAGGAAATCTACAAGCAGTTGCAAAATGACCCAGCTTTCTGCAATTCTGGCATGTCTGTCCAGTAGCAGGGCATTTCTTTGCTTCGTATGCAAAATGATCAGTTTTACCACACCTAAAACACTTGGGTTTTTCCTGTTGTTTCTGTGTATAAGCCTGATTCTGATATTTATGAACATTAGTGTTAGGCACTTTTCTATGACTAGGCTTTGACATATTCCTTCTCTGATTCTCATTGGTTTTCCACTTAGAACCTACTGTATTAATTTTAGAATTTTCCATTCTATTGCTTGTAGAACTACCTATTATGTTACTTTGCCTATTTGATGTTTCTAAAGCTCTGCCTGTTATCAATACCTTTTCTAATGTTAAATCTTTATCTTGCAATAATTTCTTTCATAGTTCTTCTGATGTGCAATGTGCTATTACTTGATCTATGATAACATTTTCTAACTCTAGAAATTCACATGAAACGGCTAAATTCTTTAGTCTAGTCACAAATGCATCTAAACTTTCATTTTCTTTCTGATAAGCTTGCGCTGAAAACTGGTATCTTTCAAAAAAATTATTGACCTGAGGAGCAAAATATGTGGTAAGAGCCTTAATTGCAGCTTCACTTGTGTCATCTGTAGGCTGCAAAGTCTTAAACACTTCCCGAACTTCCCTACCTGCTGTATGAAGTAATAATGCCTTCTTTTGTGCATCCTTCATGTTCTCTAATGCTTCTAAATAAATCTTAAATTCCTCACACCACTGTTGCCATCGTGTTGCAACAGAATTAGGCTCAGCAGTGATGCTGAAACCTAGCGGGTGTTCGATGTTAAAAGGCATTTTGTTTGCTTACCTTAATAACTGTGATAGGTTAAGTTACTGTTCTGCAGTCACAAGTGTACTTCCTACCTACCCAACTTTAAATTTCACCCTTTTTGTGTTATATGATGAAATTCCTATTCTGCTGCTGGTAAAATCTTCATTGGGCGATTTTACTCTTGTCCCCTGATGTACATAGACCTTCTCTTGTGCTGGCCGTCCTTGTGCATAGGGTCCAATGTTTCTCCCTGCTTGCTTCTCCCTGCTTGTCCGTCGTCCTTTACGTCGCCAAATGTTCATTTGGATACTTTGGTAGGAAGTTCTATTAACCATAATTACCTGGAACATAGATGAACAATTGTTAGTAATTATTTCTTAGCTGATCCTATCTGATGTCGTCGATTTTGGCTTGATGGGTAATAATACGTTGGTATTCTAAAAAATACATTTAATGTATAAAAGACTAAATTGTACTCTTTACTCTGTGACAGCTGACTCCCAAGTGCATATGGAGCGTCTTACACAATCTGACAAACCAAAACATTGCTAAACAAAAGAGCATCGCTCTGAAAAGACTTAAATCCTACTCCAGCACAAAATCATAAAGAATCACATTCTATCTTTGCGGTAACCAACAAATGTTTGAATCCTAATACCAAAACAAATCATTACTCTTATGTATAAAGCATAACATGTCTTATTCATGCAATATGATGCAATGTTGCGCAATACCTGCAACACTTGAAATAATACAGTACATTACAATAATACATAACAGAATGGTGATTTATTAGGTTCCTGATGATCAAAGAAATCATCTGGTTGTTGAGGGATTACTCAACCTCAACATGATATTGTGGTCCCAACAATAGACTGTTATAGGAAGCACAGAGTATGTTAGAAAATAAATGTACTACTGTATATTTTGTATACTGTAGTTCAGCCGGCACACTACCGGGGTTAGGTTAGTACCTGGCGGCACTAACTTATAGAGAGAGAAAGCATTAGGGAAGGAGAGTTTCCTATTATTATGGTTTAGCACAACAATTGGAAGTGTAGGAGGACTATCAAGCCACCTACTGTCTCCTTGCCAGAATGAGAGTTCTAATGGAAGGGGTAAGAATCCATCTGATACTAGCTTCCATCCATCCACAAAAGGCCTGCCGCCAGCTGTACTGCCGGCGACA
>NC_090737.1:50860099-50967248 GCF_036898095.1 Palaemon carinicauda
TGATTCTAGAACATCCTATACTATACTAAAATTCCCTCATGTTCATGGCGACCCGCCAATTTTCCCCACTAAATCACACATATTCTTCTTCATCTTAGATAACCATTAACTCTATCATTTAAATAATGAATTCTATTACTCTTACAATTGCTTCTGACTTTTTTCCCATCTCTCACTCTCTCTCTCTCTCTCTCTCTCTCTCTCTCTCTACTGCTTAAACTTTTGCTTGGGATAGTTTACACCCTATACTTCTGCCTCCAAATAAATCGCTTTTTCATTCATTCCCATGATCTTCTACTCCCCTGGGACTTGCTGCTATGACACTTTCTCTCTTACTCAATACACTATGTCTATCAACAAATTTTCCTTTCATGGACCTAAAGAGGAGTCTCCCTACCGAGACCTCTTTCTCCGTTGCCATGCCAATCACCTACCCACTTGTTATCCCTGTAATCTTGTTTAGTGGCAGCAAGAGGGACCTGTCCCTCATTCAGTTATACGGGATTTCTTATAAGCAATTGACGATGCACCTGCTATGCAGAAGCCAACCTGTGGGATGCATGGTATATTGTCATTACCCCCACCTGGAAACCAAATTCCAGGCTGCTGAATGAGGATAAACAGTTCACTCAAAACTACCACTACTTTTGGCCTTACCTCATTAGCTTCGGCTATCTAATTTAACGTAGTTCTAAACCATTTAATCTGTAACGTAATATATCGTTTCACTGGTTATCTAAAGCCCACTAGTATTAATATATGTTACCTAAACCCTTTTCACATTACAAACTTCTTTTCACATTTCAATTTAGCTAAATCCCATCAAATTATCTTACAGGCTCCCAACGCAATAGCCCGTGTCATACATAAGGTAAGGCTATCTTAACACACACACACACACACACATACGTTATTGAAAACATGACAATCCGCATGTATCTTTCTTAGGGTATAACATTGCACAATATTGTGCAATCTTGTTTACCTCTATAATGATCACATAAAACAGCAATATTTCTTCAAAATAGGGTTCCACTATCTAAGTTAAGGTGTACTTTTCTTCGCTTACTTTTCAATTGAGGTCTCTTAGCAAAAATGCCACATCTACAGATTAACCTTATTTCTACAAATTCTATCAGTCTCAGATTCTCAGATTTGTCCCTCAAAATGAGTCAAATCTACAGATTTTTTATGATGTTTATAAATTTTAATAAATTTCATAAAAATCTTGAAGATGAACTAATTCTACTATTTTGTTTGTACCACCAAAAACTCCCTCAATATCCCTTTGTGTAGGATTATTAACGCAACATTATTAACAGTATTTTGTTTCATTACAGAAACCATATGTTGTATTAAACGGGGTGAATATATTGGTATGAAATGTATTTGACCTCTATGTTTTGATAATAAAAGCACCAATTTCCTTATAAGCCTAAGCTGAAAACTGTAGATAACTTCCATTATAATCACGTACAGTTTTAAATGGCTAGCCTCTAGCTTTTAGTTGATTGCATCCAATTCCTATAATCAACATTGTATGCCTATATAGGCTGTGGTGTAATTACGTCCGTAAATGTCTACAATATTGGTTAATGAGGGAAGGAGAATGGGAGTAAAAAAGAGTGATGCTCTTTATTGTGTCATAGAGGACATTTCTATGAAAATTTACATTCTGATTAGTAATATCAAATATAAGGGATTCTGACATAAGATAAATCTATTTTTCGTGAGATACCCATATCATCCTGATGGAAGTTCCTCAAAGGCAAATTTTTATTTGGGATATTTCTGCGAGTGATATACAAGAGAATTTACCTATAGAGGTATCACAGAGTTCTATCGCCTGGAGCTAATATCCCGAGAAATATCATAGATTGAACACGGACGTCTTTAAAACAAGCCTTGGCTATCATCCCCAAATAGAGTTAACCTTATCTCGAAGAATATGGGATAGGATTCGATACGTGGGCGAGAGAGCCGTAACAACTCCGACCCGGTGTGCTGAAAGCATGTTCGCTGGTTCGCCATTCCAGTAGCAGCCATCAGATTTTGGAGGTCGGGCAGCCGTCTAGTGCGGACGTATGTATGAGGTGTTCCATGAGTAAAGTGTTCTGAATTCTTGGTGTTTTCGTTATATTCCTGGAACAGGCCCTAGGACCTCTGACAAGGCCGTCTTCTGCAGACCACAAGAAGAAAGTAAGACCATTCTATTATTTTCAAATAATATAAGAGTTAATAGATAGGTTAGCAACCTTACCCTAGGTCTGCCTAGGTTAAGGCGACCCAGGATGGATTTGACCGACCAGGATAACGACTCTTTGACTATGGCCTCGGATATTGAGTGTAACAGAGAAATGGATTACGACTGGACTAAAATAGAAAGTAGAAATTCTAGAAGGAGGAAAAGGGAACAAGAGAAAAGTGATAGTTCGGAGGGAGAAATTGAATACCATATTGGTAGTAGACTTGGTCGAATGGACAAAATAAAAAGGTTGACAACTACAAGGGATGTTCCTTTTATAAAATTAACAGCAAAAAGTAGCACAGGAAAACATGTAACAAATCAGTTAGATCAAGATAGGAAAAATAATAGGTTAGAACATAAAGTAGAAGGTAAGGTAATAATCATGCAATTTTTAGATACAGAAGGAAAATCAGTGAGACTACTTTGGAACCCTATTAAGGTGGAGAGATATTTAAGGCAGTCGCCGTTTGCACAGAAAAACGTGGTGGACTATAAAACCAATGAAACTAAAAACCATCTAGTAGCAGTTTTAAATGAAAAGGAAGACATAAATGATTTATTGACTCTAACAACTTTTGGTTCTCAAGAAGACACATATCAGGTAAAATGTCGACAACCAATAGGAGATACTAGGAAAGTAGGGGTACTAGGACCAATTTATGAGGAAATAGAAGAGGAGGAAATTAAGGAATATTTGGAAGATCAGGATATTAAGGTTAGCAAAATAGAAAGGATGTGGAAAGGTAAGAGAGAGGATGGAGTAAAAGCTTAATGTGTAAAGATTACATTTGAGGGAAATGAGATGCCAGAGAAAATTAAATTTGGAAACAGAATACTGGAAGTTAGGCCGTTTATATCAAAAGTCATTCAGTGTTTCAAATGTCAGAGGTTTGGTCACCATCAAGACGACTGTAAATCAAAAATAAATAAATGTGTAAAATGCGGGGGAGACCATATGGCCAAAGAGTGCAGTAAAGACCTAAACAAGGACCAATTAAAGTGCACAAATTGCTCGGAGAAGCACGTCGCTAGTTATAGGGGTTGTGAAGTAGCTAGAGAAGCCCAAAGAATACAGATAGTTAAAACATTGGAAAATGTACCTTACGACCAAGCTAAAGTCAAGTATAATCAGTGGAAGAGGGAAAATGTGAGGGGCCATGAAAAATATGACCAGGTAAGTAATAAAACAACAGAAACAGGGACGAAATGTTCAAATCTTAGTACTAAACAAATAAGAGACGAAACTTTCAAGAGAAATTATGCTGAAATTGTGAAAAGGCAGAAAATAAAAACGAATGATAAAAGCTGTCAAACTGAAGGGAAGGGAACCGAACACAAAGAAAGTTCTAAAACTGAAAACAAAATGGACTCGGAAATAATAATAAAACTATGCAGATTTATTTGTGTTGTACAAAGAATTTTAGCCAATAAGGAAACTTCTGATAGTCATTCAATATTAATGGATGAAAATGTTAGAAGGGAAATGCTAGTAACGTTTGGTGTAACTGTTGACGATGGGGAATTTGAAAATCTTAGGAAGGATTTAAGTGTAAGGGAAAAACCAAAAGCAAATAAAAATGGATATTATGTCAAAATTATCTATAATTCAATGGAATGCGAGGGGTGTGTGTAACAATCTGTCGGAGTTAAAACTGATGTTGTACAGTGTCAAACCTCATGTTTGCTGTGTATGTGAAACATTTTTGAAAGAAAATCAACGGGTAAAGTTTATAAACTATAGAGTTCTAAGGAAAGACAGGGTAGGTCAAAGAATGGGGGGTGTAATGATCCTTATTAGACGTGACGTTTGTTATGTAATGGGAAACACCACAGAATATCCAAATGGTAATATGGAAGTTCAACACATCAAAGTCAAACTCAAGAGAGGTGATTTTGATATAATAAATGCGTATAACCCTAGTGACAGGTTGACTAAAGAGGAATTTGTTTATTACATAGAGAAACTTGGGAGAAATTTTATAGTTGTAGGGGATTTTAACGCTCATCACTCCTTGTGGGAACCGGATATTGCCGAAAACAAAATCAACAATAGCGGGAAAAGTATAGTGGAAGTATTTAATGAACATGACAATTTAGTACTAATTACTCCACCGGTGTAATGACAGAAATGCTTCATTTAACTGAATGGTACTTCCATTTACGGTTTTTAGACTTAATAAACGAATTGGTTTTCATCTCATCAAAATGTTATGTTAGCCACACGTAGTTGAGTTGGTGTAGGATCGAGTGTGCATACGCCGAGGTAGAGAGGCGTAACAAAGGAGTAGTTGTGTCTATGGTCGAGAGTTTGTGATTGAGTGCCAAGGTAAACAGAGGCGTCGTTGTGTGAGCCTCGAGCGTAGCTGCGCTAGGTAAGCTCAGAACGCACTCTTTGAGCCGACAACGACCAGTGTAGAGGGGAAATGTTGCTCCCCCGTATTATTATGTGAAATTCTTACCTTCTCCCTTGTAAAAGGTATGCATTTGTTCTTGTTATCATGTATGTGTTGTAATAACACTTGACATTGTCTGTTGTGGTTATCTTTTTCTTCAAATGAATATAATAAAGTACACTAAGTTGCCAGTATTGGAACTGCTTTATGCTGTGCTTGCATGTGGTTGGAACTGTGCCACCAACCGTAAGTTAAGATTTGTAATGTTATTCTCAGATTTATCAAGTTAGTCTTTGAGCTGCCAGGCTAACTGTGCAGTGTAACCAGTAGGTTAGGTATGAGTACAGTGTAGCCTAGGCTACGAAGTGTCTGTTGTTTGACATAGGATCGCTGTCCTAAATGAAGACTTTGTATTACAGGGTACCAGTTTGGAGTACCGAGCATGTACTAAGCTTTTGTGTAAGAATAAAAAGACCCCCGGGAACCAGCCTTTCCCTCAACCTCCACTGCAAATGAAGATCCGTCGTCCTCCACAGCAAGAGTCAAGTTACCTTAAGCCTAGGCTTAGAGTATTAGCCTATACCTGTGATGTACCCGTTATTAGCCTATGTCAAGGCTTGGTTTGTTATAGATAGGCTAGCCAGGGGTAAGTCGATTGTCCAAAATTGAATGGTGCCTCCGAACTTAGGTAGGGACAATTGACGAAGGTAAGAGTTAGTGAAAAGTCATGTGTGAAACGGCATGACATATGGTGACAGCGGTGTAGGATGTATTTATCTTATATAGATTAATATATCCATCCCTACGTCCTAAAGTAGCCACGAAACCATTAGGACTATTTATTTTTATATATTTATATGATAGCCTAACCTAGGGTGATTAGGTCTATATCATCCTAGCCTAAGGTACTGTACTACTAGTGTATTTATTTTTATTGCATCATGTGCTGACTATTTTTCTGGTGTTTCTGTATAACATGGCTCGGAAAATGGAAGGTGAGGTTGAAACAGAAGATTTATATGATAATCTTTTGTCTGCCATGGATAACCAAAGTAGTCAAATGCAACAAGTGTGTGAACAACTTATTGACATGAAAAGAGAAATATCTAGTTTGTCAAATGCTTTACCTGTCACTTCCACCCCATTCAATTCTAACAGAGCTGACACATCTGACATTAACCCATTTGTTACAGTAGACAGAGCGGACATAACGCCAACATCAGTATTGACACATAATTTGCCAATTAGTACACAGCCTGTAGGGCCTAATGATCCAGTTCAGGGTAGTAACACCATTAATAACCCAGTTATTCGGGTAGGTAATGTGCATGACCCTATTGGTAATCAGTCTAAGGGATTTTGCTTAAAACCCAAGGATATTTTGATGTTGAAATTGTCAGATTTGCAAGGTATTGGAACTGATAATAGACTGGCTAGGTTTTTCTGTCAAGTAGAGTTCTGTGTTTCTGCAGATATGGATAGGATCCAAGTAGCACTTACCAGAGTAGATCAAGAAATTGCAACGCTAATAACGGCTGAAATGGCCAAAAGGGGAAATACCATATCTTGGAGTCAAATTAAGGACTTTCTGAATCACCAATTTGCCTGTTCAGTTAATATTACCCAGTCTTGGCAAGAAATAGAGATGGAACGGTACAGTGTAGATGAAGCCCCCAGAACATTTGTTAACAGAATGAAATGTAAATTATCTGCCTTTGCATTGAAATTCCCTAAGGATACCTTGCCAAAAGCTGACAATCTTGTGAAAAGGAAGTTGTATAGTGGACTTGACGGTAGATTCCAAGAACGACTCGTTGACTTCCTTGATGATGGGATACCTTTGGAAAGATTCATTGAACTAGTTGAGTATGAGTATCATTTAGCGATAATAAGTGGAACCGTTACCCAACGTAGAGTTTTACCTGTTCATAATTCTAATTCCCTTCCAAAACCTGCAGTAAATAGTACCTGTAGTGCACAAACCACATCAAAATTGGAGGATCTAGAGAAGCAGATTAGTGAGTTGTCCAACCAATTAAAAAGATTAGGTAAGAAAAAGGGAAACAATCAGTATTGTGCTTACTGTAAGGTTAGGGATCACAAGCTTTCTGAATGTCCACATAATCCTCCGAGAGGTGTTTGTTTTGATTGCCACAGACCTGGTTGTAAAAGAGGTTCAGCACAGTGCCCAGGTCCTGTCCGAAATGAGTGACTAACGGCCAGTCACAGGTCTCCTTCTATCAATTTGATGATAAATCATGTAATGTGCCATGCCTTAATTGATACTGGTAGTGAAGTATGTGTAGCACAGAAGAGGCTTATAGAAAGTTTAGGTTTACATTGTAATCAAATGAGGAATATCCCACAACTTACTGGAGTAACTCAGCATGTTCTCCCTGTTCTTGGTACGGTGTATTTGGACGTTCATATTGGTTCCAGGGTGATTACCCATTTATTTTCTGTAGTGCCAGATGGTTATTTGGACACAGACCTATTGTTAGGAGCAGATTTGATTAGGTCCGCACCGATGACATGGGATGATGCAAAGAAAATAATTGTTTGGGATAGATTTATTTATCCGGTAAGGTATTTGAGACCCAGACCATCTAACAAAAGGGTCAGGCAGATTACGGTACTTCAACCTAATAAACCTCAGGAAGCTCAGGTTAGACTTAGAAAGAAACTTATTCTACCCCAGTTTACTGCTGGTATTTACCCATTAGCTGTAGATGAACCTCCTAACACATTGTTAGAATTTGTACCTGAAGTTAAAGTGTGTCAAACCCAATCTGTGTTGTGCCTTAAGGTTAATGATGCTCAGGAAGTGTTATTACCATTGGTAAATAATACGAAAGCTAGGATGACGATGAAGGTTGGAACTTTATTAGGTTGTTATAGGATAATCAGTGAAGATGATATTGATCAGCCAGATACATGGTGCATAAAACTTGTTGTTGTTAGATCGGTTTTCTACCCTAGGTTTTGCAGTTAGTTGATAGTTCTTGATAAATGAAAACCAATTTCCGTAGGGGTAAAGTGATGTAATGACAGAAATGCTTCATTTAACTGAATGGTACTTCCATTTACGGTTTTTAGACTTAATAAACGAATTGGTTTTCATCTCATCAAAATGTTATGTTAGCCACACGTAGTTGAGTTGGTGTAGGATCGAGTGTGCATACGCCGAGGTAGAGAGGCGTAACAAAGGAGTAGTTGTGTCTATGGTCGAGAGTTTGTGATTGAGTGCCAAGGTAAACAGAGGCGTCGTTGTGTGAGCCTCGAGCGTAGCTGCGCTAGGTAAGCTCAGAACGCACTCTTTGAGCCGACAACGACCAGTGTAGAGGGGAAATGTTGCTCCCCCGTATTATTATGTGAAATTCTTACCTTCTCCCTTGTAAAAGGTATGCATTTGTTCTTATTATCATGTATGTGTTGTAATAACACTTGACATTGTCTGTTGTGGTTATCTTTTTCTTCAAATGAATATAATAAAGTACACTAAGTTGCCAGTATTGGAACTGCTTTATGCTGTGCTTGCATGTGGTTGGAACTGTGCCACCAACCGTAAGTTAAGATTTGTAATGTTATTCTCAGATTTATCAAGTTAGTCTTTGAGCTGCCAGGCTAACTGTGCAGTGTAACCAGTAGGTTAGGTATGAGTACAGTGTAGCCTAGGCTACGAAGTGTCTGTTGTTTGACATAGGATCGCTGTCCTAAATGAAGACTTTGTATTACAGGGTACCAGTTTGGAGTACCGAGCATGTACTAAGCTTTTGTGTAAGAATAAAAAGACCCCCGGGAACCAGCCTTTCCCTCAACCTCCACTGCAAATGAAGATCCGTCGTCCTCCATAGCAAGAGTCAAGTTACCTTAAGCCTAGGCTTAGAGTATTAGCCTATACCTGTGATGTACCCGTTATTAGCCTATGTCAAGGCTTGGTTTGTTATAGATAGGCTAGCCAGGGGTAAGTCAATTGTCCAAAATTGAATGGTGCCTCCGAACTTAGGTAGGGACAATTGACGAAGGTAAGAGTTTGTGAAAAGTCATGTGTGAAACGGCATGACACCGGGACTACCTACAATACTGAATCCTATTACAGGGACATTTTCAACAATAGATTTATGTTTCAGTTCATCCACAATAGCGAATTATTTTAATATAAAAGAGCTAGCTGACAGGGGTAGTGATCACACACCAATTTTAATATATAGTGACTTGGAAACTGAACAAACTGGGTTATGGAAAAGAAAGAGGTGGGTGTTGGAAGATGTTAATTGGCAAAAGTGGAATAATGATATTGACGCAATAGAAGTGGCAAACACATTGGAACTGGATGGTGAAATACAAGATTTCAGCAATAGAATGATCAAATCTAGTGAAAAGAATATCAGACAAACTAATGAGAAGGTAAGTATTAAATATAACAAGCCATGGTGGAACGAGAAATGCAGTAAGGCAGTAGCAGAGAGGCGACGAGCAAGAAAGCTGTTCACCAAACACCCAACCACTTGTAATAAAATCGACTTCCGCAAAAAAGAAGCAGTAGCAAAGAAATGTAATAAAGTTACAAAAAGGGTTTCTTGAGGTAATTACACAAGTAAAATGAATATGAATACACCTCAGAAAGAAGTTTGGAACACTATTAATAGGATTAAGGGAATTCCAGTTAGAGATAACCATCCACTAACTAATGGGGAAAACAAATCGATTTTCGATCCGATAGAAAAGGCAGAATTGCTGGCAGAAGCCTTTGGGAAAAATTTGTGTGTGGCAATTGAATTAGAGTCAGAGAGGGAAATGATTGAATGGGTTGAAATAGCAAAACAAAATAAGGAATTTCAGGATTACAACAAATTATTCTCAATTGCCGAGCTAGAAGAGTGCATCAAAGAGTTGCCAAATGAAAGTGCAACAGGGTTAGACAAAATTCATAACAAATTCATCAAAAATATGTCAAAGGGGAAACGTCATCAAGTATTGGGTTTTATTAATAAAAGCTGGAGATTTATAAGTTATCCTAAGATGTGGAAACAGAGTATGATCTGGCCGGTACTAAAACCTGGAAAACCGGAGGAACTACCAGATTCATACAGACCAATCGCATTGTTATCTTGCTTCGGCAAACTAATGGAGAGAATGGTCCATAAACCCCTATACTGGGTATTAGAAAATAACGATCAATTGGGAAGAAACCAGAGTGGATTCAGAAAAACTAGGAGTACAACAGACCAGTTAGTTAGACTGGAGCATGAGGTAAGAGTTTCCTTTATAAATCGTAAGGTAACAGTAGTGGTTTTCTTTGATCTTCAGAGTGCCTATGATACAATAAACCATACAGCTTTGATGTATAAACTCGCAAGAAAGGTCACAGGGAGACTGTTAGCATGGCATGAGTGCTCTTTGAAAGATAGGGAATATGTAGTAAATGTAGAAAATAAATATTCCAACCCTAGAAAAATTAGATCAGGGGTTCCTCAAGGCTCAGTCTTAAGTCCTACATTATTCAATATCATGATGAGTGACATACCAAACGTAGAACCAGTCAAAAGTTCAGAATTTGCAGATGATACTTGCTTCTTTGTAACTGCAGATACAATTGAGATGGCTTGTCTGGAAGTTCAGGATGCGATTGAAAGGTTTTACGAATGGACCCAGAAATGGGGGCTAAGGATAAATACAGGAAAGACGAAGATAATGTATTTCACAAACAAAAAAATAGATATCTTACCTAAAATCAAAATTGACAACAATATAATTGAATGGGTATGTAAATACAAGTATCTAGGATTGGTATGGGACAGTCCAGGCCTCACTTGGACACATCACATCAACCAGGTAAGAGCAATATGCTACCAGAGACTGAATTTATTGAAGGCGGTTTCCTCTTACACCTGGGGAGCAGATAGGAAAACTTTGCTGATGTTCTATAAGGCTTATATTTTAAGCAAAATTGAATATGGAATTGAAGTATATTCGTCAGCAGCTAGAAGTAACTTAGAAAAATTGGAAAAAATACAAAATATTGCTTTACGAATAGCTCTTGGAGCCAAGAATACATCTCCAATCGTATCACTACAAGTTGAAAGTAACGTGACACCAGTAAGAATAAAAATACAGTACAAAATGTTGCTTTATTATGTAAAATTAAAACAGTTAAGTAAGAATCACCCAACTAGCCAGGAAGTTCTGAACGATAAAAGACTAGACGGTAGAGGATGGAACTCGGGTTATTTTAAAAAAAACCATTTATATTAAGGGTACAAGACATCATGATTAGGTGGAAAGTGAAGTTAGGGATGCAACGGGAAGAAAGGGCCTTTCCCGTTGCAGCCCCCTGGCAATGTATTGGTAAGTATCTTGGTATTAACCCAATGGATGACATTGACCAGGAGGAACCTAATAACAAATTTATTCAAGAGTTCTGTAGAATGAAAGAGGAAAAGTATCTTAACCATTTAGACATATATACGGATGGGTCCAAAAAAGAAATACATAGTGAGGAATGGTCATGTGCAGCCGCCTATGTTATTCCCAGCCTTGATTTTTATTGTAGTTTTAGATTAAACCCAGCAACGTCTATTCTGGGTGCTGAATTATTTGCTATATGGGAAGCGCTGAAATGGACAGGGGGTAATTACAGGAGCAAAGAGACAGTAATATTCACAGATTCATTGTCTGCCATTTCAATGATAAATAATAATTATACAAAAAGATTCAAAACAGTAGTGCACAGTATACAGGAGATGCTAATCGAAATGAATAGCAATTACAATTTTGTAAAACTGCAGTGGATTCCAAGCCACAAAGGAATCCTGGGAAACGAGCTGGCAGATGCAACCGCTAAACAAGGGTTAAATAACCCCTGTACTATCAACAACCACTTGTCGATGACAGAGAAGAAAACAATATTACAGAGAAAAATGATAGAAACCTGGCAAATGGAGTGGGATGTTATAAAATCAAGTAAGTGGCTCGGTACATTTAAACCTATTATAGAAGATTGGGAGACAGCGTATTGTAGAAATAGAAAAATAGAAACCGTAATGGGAAATTTGAGAATTGGACATGTTAGAGTAAATGCATATTTACATAAATTCAAGATGACAAATACACCTTTGTGTAGCACATGCAATGTAGTAGAGGACATTTCACACGTAATGATAAATTGTAAGGAATATAATCAGCAAAGAAAGGATTTAGAAGTAAAATTAGCAGGACTCAAATTGAATTGCTCTATGAATAATCTATTAGGAAAACACGAAGAAAATGATATACAGGAAAGGGTGAAAACTGCTCTTATAACATTTCTAACCAAAACTAATTTACTGAACACATTATAATCATCTGTAAAATTAATTATCCAACAGAGGAATTAGGATTAAATTTAGTCTCTAAACCCATATACATGTCCTTTTGTAAAGAGACTACATTTAATGCAACGATTTTGTCATAGACAAACCACAGGAGGTTGTTTTGACTATAAATAAATGTAAATGTATTTAAATGGAAATGGTTTTAATAAAGTGTGATATATATATTTTGCACTATAAAAACTGATCAATGGAAGGGGGGAGCATGGGTATTGTTTGAACTAAAGGTACTAAGCCTCATGTGGGTGAGTGAACATATCATTCATTACATTCGGTGAAGGAGTTAACGTTTACTAACAGACTAACACTTGAAAATTATCAACTGTATTGATCAGATCTAATATTTTATCTTGTATCATATTTACAGGGGAGTACATTGGCTCTAAGAAGTGGGCCAGATCTCCTACTAAAATGGAAGAAGAAGAAGAAGAAGAAGCAGCCATCACGTGAAGCGACTCGCGAGGCCTCATCCTGAGAATTGACAGGGGATGAAAGGAAACGGACAGGTCCATAAATCCATCTATCTATCTCACGCAGAAATAGATTTTTTCTACACCCTTTTTTGGAGCTTAAGCCATGTGGTCCGGATGGAAAAGTACCAAAGAATTAACATTCTCAGTTGTGGCTAGTTGGGGTTTTTAACCCAGTTGAGGTGTTGGACCTCTCACTAAATTCAGAAGGTTAAAGGTCCTTTCATAAATAGTGTGCATAAATAAATGTGTTTACACCTCCCCATAGCAGTTAGGTCGATAGCCCCAGCCTATGAACAGCAAAAGCGAGTTTTTTGTAAAATTGCGTAAGACCAGAATGATTTTCTTCACAATTCCACTGAATGAATAAAATATTTGCTCATGGATCTATCAGACTGAAGTCATTAAAAAGGAAGAGTTAAAAATGGAAGTACACTGCTTTCGTTATTTGGACACAATAGGTCCATATAAAGGAAATGCAATAAAAACTATAATCTTTCATTATTTTCAGAAATTACTAAATGTAACGATAATTGGTGCAGCAATATGTTCCTTTAATATGTGTAAAACAGAACTTCTCAACCCCAAAATTATGTAGTATAGTAACAATAATATTTCATATGAGAGAATATTCCCTTTGACTCTTTACAATAAATAAATATATATATATATATATATATATATATATATATATATATATATATATATATATATATATATATATATATCCTCCCATTTGCACTATGTAGGCTGGAAAAGTCCCAATTATACAGTCCATAACAGTTCATGCAGAATGAGAACACTAAGAATCTGATTCAATCACACTAGCAGAGGCCACCACAGAGTGTTTGATCTCTTCCAGTTGATGTGAGTAATGTTTGAAAACCACTCATTAAGATTTCCATCCCATGTAAGCCTGTAAGACTTCGAAGGACATATACTGGAAGAAGTTTAAGGAAGAGGCAACTTTCCTAGGATCGTAGGCAGATGACATACTATTGGGGTCAGACCTTCTGATAAAATAGGTGAGTTTGGACCTTGACTGTTTCAAATACAGATTAGATCCTGTTATTTCCTCTTTAAAAAGTTTACCACCTTTAAAGGCCCTAATCTTTAATAGGTAGGCCTTAAAGTATTCTACGGGGCACAGAGAAGGGTCTTACTTTAGTGGAACGATCTTCCAAGGCCCCAAAGTTTTCTAGGAAGTTAATTTTTAGCCAGGAATGCAGGATCGGTCTAAAGATTCACTTCTCCTGATTCTGAGAATTCAATGTGGCCATTATCCTTTGTAAGTGCCACGATCTCGCTGACTCTAGCACCAGAAGCCATAACAAAAAAAAAGATTAATTTCTTGAGTAAGATCCTTCGAAGGGGAAGTGTCTTATCTATTAAGGAGGCTAAGAGAAAGACTTTGGAGCATTTGTAGTTTATTGGGACAGAGTGAAATACCAAATTTTACAGACACAAGAACATCACCTAACCGAATGTTTCCTACCTAACCTAACCTTACCTAACATAACCTAACCAACCTAACCTAAGGTTCTCCACCTAACCTAACCTAGGAGCCGTATCCTTAGACTGCCGTACTCTTATCTTACCCTGTCCCAACGAACTACATTCACCCCAAGACTTTATCCAATGACCATAATATGGCCTTGGGAGGAGCATTTGGTTTAAATTTAGCACAAGCCTTTGAGATGTTATTGAATATTTTGCTATAGAATTCTATATCAAAAGTGTAAGCGATAGGTCTGGGTAGTGTCGATTTACATGAGGCAATAGTTGTAGACGCCAAACCTTGTTCATACAGTAATATAAAGAATGAAGTACTGAAGTCCAAAGTAATGGAAGAGGGCTGATGTACTTTAACGAATTCCACCCATATTTTCCAGAAAGACGTATTGTCTTTTCGTAGTAGCAGACTTGTATTCTTCTATAAAATCAATCCTTTCCTTTGCAATTCTGAACTTTGTTTGAGCCGCTACGCAGAGAAAATCATGAGCTGAAGGTTTTTTTGTTGTCCAGGAGGAAGCAAAGACAGTCTTCTGTTAAACATCCTTAGGCAGCAAGGCAGACGGTAGAGGGATCTGGTGAGGTTTGAGTTCTAGAATAAGAGGGTACCAATTGCTCTTGGGACAATTTTAGGCTACTAGCTCTGTTGTCCCTGTGAAAGTCCGTAGTTAATTTAGGACTTTCATAAGGAGGTTGAACGGTGGAAAGAGGTAAATGTGAAATCACTGGTTCCAATCCAGTGAAATCACATCTGTCCAGGCCACTTCCGGATCTAAGTTCAGTGCTACATACTGGGGAAACTTTTTGTTAAATCTCATTACAAAGAGATCTATTTGCAGTTCTTGAACTTGCTCTAGGATGAAACAGAATAATTTTGCGTCTAGAGACCATTCTGTTTCCAAAGGCTTGTATCGTGATAGGGCATCCGCCGTCACACTGCGAACCCCTTCTAAGTGAACAGGTGAGAAATGACAAATTCTCTGCTTCGCCAAAGTAAGAATGGCTAAGATCACATGATTAATCTAGGAGACCTTGAGCCCTGTGTGCTGATGCAGTAGGCTATCAACTTGCAGTCGAGATCTAATTTAATGTGTCAAATAATTGCAAAGAAATAAGAACCAATTGGGGGGCAGGTCGTGCGCAACTCAGCATGTACCGCATGCCAATACATGTGAATCCACGTTTTTTTTTTTTTTTTTTTTTTTTTTTTTTTTTTTTTTTTTTTTTTTTTTTTTTTTTTTTGTCAACATACGCCGGAACAAGAACAATTAATTATTAAAAAAAAATATGGATCTTGTCAAGATTAGCAAACCCAACATTTCCATGTCAAAATCAAGGAACCCAATTTTCCATATGTAAAGAATATCGAACCCAATTTTCCACATGTAAAGAATAGCGAACCCAATTTTCCACATGTAAAGAACAGCGAACCCAATTAACCTCATGTCAAGAATAACGAATCCGGCGATGGTTGGGTTCGCTAATCTTGACATGAAATGTTCTGAACTATGAAGGAGAAATAGAGATGGTAAATGAGGAAAAAACATTGGAAATATAAAGGATTACTATATTGATGGAAGAAAAATAAACTGTGTGTGGATGCCTGTCTGCGGGTCAACGAAGTACAAAGAGTGGTTCATGGTTCTGTGCTGGTAGTTTTGATTATTAGCTATATGTCTATATTTCCATTCATCTCTGTGAATAGTTGATCCATGTCTCACTAATTTTTCTATTATTGGCAGAAGTGTCAACTGGTCCTTGTGTTCCACTATTTCCATATATTCCATTGCTGGAGATGTACTAATAACAACCAAGCCAAAACCCCAGACTTGACACGCAGGGGATCGTCCTCGATGATGTTTAGGTTTATGTGAAAAGCATAATTCATTAACTTGAACTATTATCCCAGGTCCACCATATATTATAGGATTAAGCTCACATGTAAAGAATAACGAACCCGATTTTGCGCATGTAAAGAATAGCAAACCCAATTAACCTCATGTCAAGAATAACGAACCCGCTGATGGTTGGGTTCGCTAATCTTGACAAGATCCAAAAATATATATACCATGAATAATCATCAAAAAAATAGTAATCAATCATTGATATTAGTATCGCAGCTCAACTTTACAGCTTGCCAGTACATATAGAGCTTGTTGTTTCTATTTTTTTGCGAGCAAAGCGAGTGCACGGCAAAGCAAGAACCATTAGATTTAGGGTTAAACATCTTGAACAGAAAATATATATTCTCCTGTATTAAATAATGTGATTTGCCCTAATTTTACTTCATTTCAATTTTACCAGTTTTAGTGAGTGTATAGTGGGGAACGAAGTAGTCGAACTGGTTGTTCAGTTTGTTTGCGGTTGAAATGAAGGTCAAATTCGCTTAAATCACTTTATTTACTATGGAAAAACACATTTTTTTTTTAGAAATGTTTCCCCGTCCGTAAATATAATTTTACATATGAATAGTGCCCTCTAACTTATTTTGCGGTAAGCAGTTGGGAACCAGGGACAAGGATTTCACTAACTTTTCCCTGAGCCTTTGTATATCAGCAGCCAGTTCCTCACACATTGATTAAAAATGGACATCGACTAACCTAATCTTCCCCCCCCCCAACCTAACCTACAAGCTGTGTCCTTACCTACCGACCTAAGGGGGGGGGGGGTAGCTTCCCCCTGTCACCCCCTTACACTGCCATATTCTAAGTTAGACATAATAATACATACAGGTGGCCTCTATCATACATACATCTCGTATTCCCTAAAATGGTTTAATTGCTCTTCAACATCATTCTTCTTTCGCCCATTTTCCCTTTAAGCTAAAACAGAAAAAAAAAATGTCTGACACTGGACAATCTTGTCCAGGTAAAAACAATCGTGTCCACTTATGTTCACGTCTAGGATATATTTACCATTGAATGTTTCCTAGACACTTATGTAACTCCTATAACTAGTTAGACTTAATATTTAGTTTTTATAGTTTCTGGGCCAGTGTGCCAGAATTTTGAAAAAATCTCCAGATATGAAGCGTTACTTTGAAGTAATGGAGCCTTTGTAGGGTGACGGCCAGATCCCATAGAAAACGGGAATATTCTGAACTGTGGCCGTCGTTCTAAAAACGATTTTGGCGGGAGAAGCTAACTTAAAAAACCCATCTAACCTTTGCTAAAAGCCGTATCCTTACCCTAGGGGGGTTTGCCCCCCCGGACCCCCCCTTTCACAACAGTTTCCTTACCTACGAGTACGACGGGAGAAGCTAAGTTAAAAAACCCACCTAACATTTGCTAAAAGCCGTGTCCTTACCCAGGGGGCTGCGCCCCCCAGACCCCCCTTACAAAAGATATTTAAGATCCGTAGACCATTTCCAAACGTTTTCATTCTATACAAGATAACAGTCGGAGCGATAATAAGCAAATTAGGACGCTTGGCCGTAGCGCTACAAACTACCCGAAGTAATATCTACAGAATATTCAGTTCATTTATAAAGTCGATTTTAAAGTTATTTGTACATAATCATTAATAAATGCTGACAAATTGAAGAAAATACGATCAATACTGCTTTTAGGTTTTGAATCATCATCAGTATTATTCGGTATATATGAGGAATGGCACTTGTCACACGGAAACCTTTCATTTCTTAGAAAAAGTCGGTACCAAAAGGCAATTAATGTTATAAAGCCTGTGAATTGGACTAGTACTTTTAATTTGAATAATGATGAATATTATAAAATAGAAAATGTGAAAAAGATGTATTTCAAATATTCATCATTTTTTAAATTAATTACATAAAATTATTTAGTTTCTAAAGTATGTCACCAGTCAAAGGAATGGAGATTCTTAACACCAAAAATTTTGTCGGAAACATGACAATCCGCATGTATCTTTCTCAGGGTATAACATTGGACAATATTGTCCATTTTTGTTTACCCCTATTAGCCTATTGAGTTGATAATATAATAAAGAACTACTTTTAGGACTTTATATACAATAGCGTACTTTTCTTATGTTATTTTCACATAAGATTTCTCAGTAAAATTTCCGCACCTACAGATTAATCTGATTTCTACAGGGTTTTTTTCAATGTCTCAGATTCTCAGCTTTTTGCTCGGATTTTTTATCATGTTTATAATTTCAATAAAAATCTTTAAAATGAACTAATTGTACCTCATGTTTGTACCAAAATTAACCCACATACTCCCTCAATATTCCTTTGTGTAGGATTATTACCACGTCAATGTCAACAGTATATTGTTCCATTACAGTATCCATATGTTGTATTAAACGGTGAATATATTGGTATAGAATGGGCTTGACCTCTGTTATGGTGACAAACTTTGTTCATGTAGTAAAATACAGAGGTACATAGTAATGGAAGACGCCTGATGTACTTTAACGAATTCCACCTTTTTTTTCCATCAAGACAAGAATTGTCTTTTTGTAGTAGCGGACTTGTGTTCTTCTATAAAATCAATCCCCTCTTTTGCAACTTCAAACTTTCTTTGAACCGCTAGACAGAGAAAATCATGAGCTGAAGGTTTTTCGTTGTCCAGGAAGAAGCGAAGACAGTCTTCTGTTGAACATCCTGGGACAGCAATGGAGACAGTAAGGGGAACCGGTGAGGTTTGGGTTCCAGAATAAGAGGCTACCAAAGCACTTGGGACAATTTTGGGCCACTAGTTCTGCTATCCCTTTGAAAGTCTGTAGTTTGCTCAGGACTTGTATAAGGAGGTTAAATGGTGGAAAGAAGTAAATGTGAAACCACTGGTTCCAAACCAGTGAAATCGCATCTGTCCCCACCATTTAGATCCAGAAGTGATTGATTGATTTAAATCAATCAATCAATCCCTTCTGGATCTAAGTTCAGTGCTACATAATGGGGAAGCTTCTTGTTGAACCTAGTAGCTAAGAGATCTATTTGCTGTTCTCGGACTTGCTCTAGGATGAAAAAGAATGATTTCGAAACTAGAGACCATTCTGTTTCCAGAGGCTTGGATTGTGATAGGGCATCCGCCATCACATAGCGAACCCCCTCTAAGTGAACAGCTGAGAGATGCCAAATTCTCTACTTTGCCAAAATGAGAATGGCTAAGATCCCATGGTTGATCTGAGGAGACTTTGAGCCCTGTCTGTTGATGCAGTGGACTATCGTCTTGCTGTCAAGAACTAATTTGATGCGGCTTTGTATCTTCTTGCAAGGGAAATGTACCCCCAACCCTGCTCCATGGCAGCTGTGTGGAATATCATGGGAGGAGGGTACTACAGAGGGACGTGAGTCGACAAGCTCTTGGCAGAGGACTATGGTTTGAGCTGTTCGTACGGTAACATCAAGGTTTTGTGGCGAAGATCTATCCAAGTTTTTGATGCCTTTCTTCTCCAGATTTTGTTGGCATCTTTAAGTCTTGCTTTCAGAAATAGGTCTGTGACAGACCTATTTCTGAAAGCTAACTGCAGCAGTCCTAATACTCCTTCCTGTTGACATCTGGTGATTATTTTTTATCAAAGTAGCCACCTGACAAAGTTTACTATTTCATTTCTCTTGCCTTGCAGTTGAGAAAGAATATGACTTTTGATTCCAGTGAAGCCCTAGCCACTGGAAGTCTTTAGCTGGAGAAAGCCTAGGCTTTTCGAGGTTGATCTGAAAGTCCAGAAATTATGGGAATTTCATGACTTCCAGAGATGCTATTTGGCATTTTGACTTCGTTGCAGCCAAAACTCACCAGTCGTCTAGTATAATATCACTTGAAGACCTTTGTTCCTGACTAATTGGACAATGGTCTCGCCTAGTTTTGTGAAAATCCTTGGAACTATACTGAACTCTAAGGGCATAGCTCTGAATACGTAGTCCTTTCTTGCCAGTCTGGAACCAAGCTAGGTGGAGAAGTGCCGACCTATCAGAAGATGCCAATAAGCATTGGCAAGATCTATGGAGATGGTGTAGGCCCCGTAGGGTAGTAGGGTCCATATTTGCAAGATAGTTAGCATCTGGAACTTGTAGTTCAGAATAAATTTGTTTAGTAGGGACAAGTACAGAATAGTTCAAAGTGTTCGAATCTTTCTTTGGTACACGGAACAGCTGTCCTTGGAAGTTCATAATCCTCCCAGGATGGGGTTGTTGGTTGGAAGAACCTTATGAAGAATTCTTCTCACAACAATTTAATATAATGTCTTTTGTGTATTCCTCTGTAGAACCATAATCTACCTCCTAGCGTAAGGTTGTTATTATTGCATGTTCGTAAAAATTTTGTAAAGAATTATAAATACAATAGACAATTAAGAATCTCTTTTGCAAGTATAATTAGAAGAAATAAAATGAAATAATGATAAATGGGTGATTTCAACAGAAAGGGTTTTTTTCTGGTTCAAGTAATCTGGTCTTACTTTTTGCAGTTATACTTTTAAAAACATATTTTTCTTTGAATTCATGAATGCATTTACTATCAGAAGTAACAATGCTACTAATTATATTCACTATTGTGAAAGATAAATTATGTAAGTTGATGAAAGATAACCATTTTTCTCACCAATGAGATAAAGTATTTCTATCAGCCAGTCTTAGACAAAATACACACACATGAACTCTCTCTCTCTCTCTCTCTCTCTCTCTCTCTCTCTCTCTCTCTCTCTCTCTCTCTCTCTCTCTCTCTTTCAAATTTTAATATGAATAAAATTTTAAAGTTCATCTAAAAAAGTTATTAACTTGTTCATTACAAATTCAAAATTATTTTATATAAATCTTTACTATCCTGATAAATCAACCACTCAAAAAGGGAGGATCTTTTCTGAAAAAGTCTGATCTTAGCCGAAATAAAAAGTGAAAATTTTGCATGGTAAGATTCCGAACCATCTTGTATGGTAAGGTAATCTACCTCGACGTAACCAGTATCATGTAGTTACAACCTGATATGATTACTCCCATATTATCAGTGCTTAACAGGTTATAAACCATACCTATACAAGTACAAGAATGCTCCTACAAAATATCACCAATAAATAGGTATCTAAATCCAGGTAAGATGCCTTCCAAGGAAGATATCAATGATGGATATGTAATCAAAGCCAAACAAGCATGCATATTAAGATGTTCTTAATTGATATGAAGAAAGAACCAAATAAGATTGCCTCAAGAGAACATATCCTCCATTATCTGATAGTCAAAACTATCCAGATTGCTTACAATGAAGAAATGACAGATCAATATATATACAATCAGAGTGTGGAACTATATTCTTTTTTTATCTTAACATTATCAGTTCTAATCCACATATACATATCTCTAACTCCTTGCATATAGTAGGCTTCACCTTCCCTTTAATACTATGGGTCTGCTTACCTTAAACCTCAGTTTCTGTTGTTACCTCCACAAAATGCACCTTTATATTCAGTACACTGTAAATATGGAAGATCTCCAGGTGGTTCCACAGTGCAGAAATGCAACACAAGTGATACTGAACCAAAAATGCTGAGACGCAGATGAAAAGCCCATAAGAGCTTTGTCAAAACAGTGACTGATTTTAGTTTGACAGGCAAAACTAATTGAATTCATACAAATTAAAATTCATGCAAATAATTATCAATTTAAACAGTTGAACTTACTTACTTTTAGATTGCTTTACCGTATGTAGGACACGGGCTCTTGCATTGGCAGCCCGTAAAAACAATTGAAGTTTACGCATAACCAAACTTACCTGATTGGTTACTTTTTGCTGAAATAGATCAACTAGAAAAAGACCTAGTTGTCGCGTTTCACAATACAGCTAACAAAGCAATGCCCCTGAAGGCAGCAAGAGGAAACTACACATACAAGGACTCCTGGTAGTACTGCCCAGAAATAACGAAACTCAAAACACGGCTCAATAGGGTAACAAAAATTCACAGAAGAAGAACCACAGTAGAGAATAGAGAACTACTGCAAACAGTTAAAAATGATGTTCAACAAAGAATCCATGAAATAAGAATAGAAAAATGGATGGAATGGTGAACAAACATATCACAGTATACAACACTCACAGAAATATGGAAATGGCTACACCAGTTGCGATGCACTCACACCCACAAGAGGATGCAGAAAGAATTGCAACAGCCTTCGCAAACAGAACACAATCAGATAATCTCTCCCCTGAAACCAGAATGCTACAGGAGCAACTGGCGCCAGCTAGAAGGGAGGAAATTAACACAGCCTGTCAGCTACAGGATGACACAGACACCCCATACACAATTGAGGGCAGTGCACAAATCAGGCAAAGCCACTGCACTAGGGGCAGACAGGATAACCTACACATTGATGAAACACATGGGTCCAGCAGGAGAAACCACATTCCTGAGGTTAATGAACAGAACACACCTTGAGCACACAAGGCCCCACGCCTGGAGGCAACAAGACACACAGGCAATCCCCAAGCCAAAGGATCCAGGATATCCGAGACCAATAGCTCTAGTATCCTGCATGGAAAAGACAGGAGAAAAAATGGTACTAAACAAAATGAAGTACAAAATTGGTCCCCTACGCAAACAGCTATATGCAGGAGGAAATCGGAACCTCTGAATATATTACTGACGTTCTCAGCTGTATTAGTCAAAAGAAGGCAACTATAGTCTTCATAGACTTTGAAAGAGCCTTTGAGCTTGCCAGCCCAGCAGCAATGCAGCTATCAGTGGCCAGAAAAGGAGTAAAAGGTCACTACTAGCATGGACAAAGAACTATGTTCTGGGAAGACAAGCTAGAGTCAAACTCCAAGGAGTGATATTATCATTTCTTGACTTAGAAAACGGCACACCACAAGGAGGGATTCTCAGCTCCCTACTTTTCAACTTCCTCATGGAAAACATAGCCTCTCTCCAACTCCCCGAAGGAGTAGATTTTTATCTATGCGGATGACGTATGTGTAATAGCTTGAGGACCAGTCAGAATGGTAAGAATGCAGAGAGCACTGAATGACACCAATCAAAAGTCCAATGAGTTGGAACTAAAAATAAACATAGACAAAACTAAGGCAATGGCAATTAAAGCCCCAAACCCCCTGCATCCACTCACAATAGGAATGGAACCCATAGAGTGGGTGGATAGCTACACATACCTGGGAGTTGTAAAAGACAAACAACTAACCTTCAAGGAGGAAATTAAGTATCTCAAGGAAAAAGCAAATATCAGACTGGCGGCCATGGGATGCATGACTAAGCTAAATGACGGAGCAAATGAGCATGTTCAAAGGAAGTATTATCTAGCCTGTTCCAGAATGCTAGTAGACTATACTGCTCCAATCCTAACAAACCTGACAGACACCCAAAAAGCCGCAGTAGAAGTCATTCAAAACAATGCCATGAGGCTCATGCTAGGAGCCCCTATATGCACAAGACTGTTCAACATGAGGATGGAAACTGGTCTGCCAGCACTATAAGACAGGATTGCACAAAGAAATGCATCTACAATTACAAAGATGTTCCTCTCAGACAGAGACTCGATAACACAAAAGAGAGTGTGAGAGGAACTATCAAAGCACTCTGAGGTCCAAACCTCAAGCTCCTATGGCAAGGACCATAGCAACAACATAAAAAGCCTGGGCTTAGCTGAGGATATTATGCTACTAAGCCTAGACTCGGGACAGGGTGCACAACACATCCCACCGTAGAAGAGAGAGGTGGCAACCTTCAGGTACACTAAGCTTCCTAGGGCAAAGGAAGACTGCACAATGGAGGAACTTAGAAATGCTACCCAGGCACCAATCCGGATTGCAGAAACAGTAGGGGCGCAGACCTATTACACTGACGGTACTGTAGACCCTTGAGTCTAGACAATGGGAGCTGTAGTATTTTCCAGTAATCTCACGGCCTGCTGGGGGACATCTAATAATACCTCCGACATGCAGAGCTTGTTTCAATAAAACAAGCATTACAATACTCCATTGAAAATGAGGAAGGACCAGTAGTTATACATACTGAATCAAGATTCTCAATGCAAGCCTTGCAACAGGAAAAGAATAAAGAAAACAAGACCCTGCTAGCTGATATCAAAGCACTACTATATCAACACAATGAAAGAGGCAGACCTGTAACTCTCAACTGGATTCCCAGTCACTTTGGGATACCAGGGAACGAGAAGGCTGATGAACTAGCCAAAAGCACCAGGTATACAGAAAGTGTACAGGTGCACACACAGCCAGCACTCCAACAAATTAAAAATAAAATAAAGCCACAGCTCAAAGAAAATCTAATCAAGGAGCTACACAAGTGGATAGGGAATGGCTCTCCCTCTGCCACATGGTACAAATGGGCCACAGAGCTAGAACCTCCCCCCATTGATAGATACACCCCAAGAGAGCAGTCTGTATGTATACATAGGCTCAGATTGGGATACAAGGCAAACTGGGAGATTTTGGATAACAACCAAAGACACTGTGAACACAACATACCACAACAGACTCTCCTGCACTACCTACTAGAATGTAGGGAGACAACACAGCTGAGGGGCGACCTTCAAATGGACCCCAACTCACCACAAGCATGGCAGACTGCTGGGAAAAACAATTGTCGAAAACATAAAGTTACACAGACAATTGTTTTCAAGACTACCTCCACCGAGGTAACAACCTCTGGAATCTCAAAACTCCATCTCATCCCCTCACCGTAAAACCCTATACACATCATCCTCTGTATACTTCCATACTTACTCTACTACTGAAATGCTCCACAGGGACCTTAGGGAGTAAAGGGTTGGACAACCTCACCTGCAACCTTTTTCTACACTTCAAAGGCCTTACACCCCATTTTTCTAACTACCGCTATCATCATTACTCTGTTCGCATCTATCTCTACAACTAAAAACCTTTAAAATTTCCTCTTATTTAATCAACCGACCTTCTATATATTGCAGGTTACCTACGGGCCAACCGAGGGAAAGGACTGTGCCAACAAAAAGTGTTGGCTTCAATACAAACCGACCGACCGATCTGCTGAAATACTATTATATGGGCTGCCAACACAAGAGCCCGTGCCCAGCACAAGGCTGGACAATCTAACATGCAAGCAAGTAAAGTTCTGCTGAAATATATACTTCATGTAGAGAATTTCTAAGTTTCGAAAAAATTAATAATTCATGCTTAGTTTTATTATAATAATTGTTACAACTCTCAAATAATGTTTATTAGTTAAAAACAATCAAAAATATATATAAATAAATTCCTACCTTCATGAAAAACAATTGCTTCAATCAACATTACAAATTTCTTATTTACATATTATTACGACTAGCGAATTACGTAAACTCCCAAGCTCCAAACTCACCTGCGTTATATTACATAAATCTGATACACACAAAAATACCTCCAAACTCTGAGAATAATACACAACACCCTGACGTTGATATAAATGAACACTGAATATCTAAAGGTCTCTTTACTTTACTCTCAAAACTAAACTGGGTGAGTACTTTACTTTTAACGGGAACCATTTTTAAACCAACCTCTTACTTCGGTTTTAAGTCAGGGATACGAGCAAGACAGTGGATTAATTATTGGTAATCGAAATAATACACACTTTACAAATATATATATATATATATATATATATATATATATATATATATATATATATATATATATATATATATATATATATATATATATATCATGTTTCACTAGAAATTAATATTTGAAAATATTGAATTTTAACAATTAATAAAAGAATGACAATTTAACACTATAAAAATAAACTATAATTACACCTTTACATATACATAACTGTTACTCTTACAACCTTTGGGCTCACGCAAGGTTACCGAACGGTTAAGCAAAAATAAATGCACTTAACTCTTCAACCAAATCACACAGAGCCAGTCACAAAAACAAATTTTACAATATAAATTGTACTTACATAAATACACTTCACTTCTTTCAAATTAAACAACAAAATATTAGCAGTGTTTGAAAGCACTATATACATTAGAGGAAAAAACTATGGATGGCTGAAGAGATGCTGATGAGAGAATTTTCGGACGTTGGCTCTTTCAGAATGTCAGGTTGGATCTTTCCCTCCTATGCAATGGTAGGCCCTTATATGTTATCCTAAGTCATTCTGGAAACTTCCACTTGCTTCAAGCAAACATTCTCGATGCGTGTACACAAGGTCTGGACGGGCTTTCACAGCGCCAGTGTTGCCACCTTGGCAGTTTGAAGTATGGTTCTACCGTCACCTAATGATGGCAACCCTCTCAGCTAGCTCCACCCACCTCCTCTCATTATTATAAAAACGGTAAATACTTTAGTAGAGAACCTTCATGCCTCTTCCAACCACGTGGAAATATGATGCAATCCATAGTGTTTTATATCTCATGTGTATCATACAGATACCTTTTAACAAGATTACGTAAGACTTCATAACCAAACTACATGAAATAAAAATTTAATTCTTTAAAACACTGTAAATATACATACACGGAACTGAATGAAAATATAACTAAGTGAATGACGACAGTCTTATCTAATTTACATACATTTACTTAATCTTAAATGAGTTGGACCCCCCTTACAAGATGGCTATACATCTCTTAAATACACAAATGAAATACATGAATAAAATAATCTACTTTCATGTACACCAGCTTCATAAGTATATATATATATATATATATATATATATATATATATATATATATATATATATATATATATATATATATATATATATATATGTGTGTGTGTGTGTGTGTGTGTATGTGTGTGTGTGTGTAGTTAGGATCTGGTGATGTCTCAACATGGAAGTCACCACCTAACTGCATTGGTCAGGACCTAAGAAGCAAGATAGAGTACCCTCGCCTAAATATCTCCTTCAGGACAGAAACTTTCATTACCCCACTGCCCTTTGACAGAGTATCCGATGTGTCCCCACTATTCTTGATTGATTGATTGATTTAAAGTTTTCAGGCATCCTGACATCTGAGGTCATTGACGCCGGACCACTATTCTTGAAGGCTGTGGCTGATATATATCGGAGGAAATCTGACGAGGAAAGTCTACGCCTGACATCATTCATTACGTCCTGGTGCTTTTTGTGATAGCCACCACCTGATGATGGCTATTCAGGCATCACTTCTAGGAGTACTCAATTTAGGACTTTTTGATTTTGCATATATAATCCAGTGTTCCTAACAGTAAAGGGTGGCAGATTAAAAGTTCTTGATAAGTTTGCAACACAATAAAGACTGATTTTAGATGCCGACTGGAGGCACTTGATGGTAGGTGTGAACCAAAAAAGTTATGCAACACATGATGATACAGTGCACACCTGCAAAGTAGTCCTGGCACAGTGCAGTAAATTGAGATGTGCTCTAGAATATTGAAGCATTGGAGGCTGTAGCTAAACATGTCTTTTCTTTATAACCCAAGTGATTCAATGGTCCAAGTATCTTAACCTGATGTAAAGCATGTTGAAAGAGTTAGTAATGGATTGAGTATTCAAACTGGTCTATCTGAGATTAAATTATTAAGAAATCTTATAGCTGGTTTAAGCAATCAAGTGTTACAAAACAAATATTCCAGTCTTGAGAATCAATTAAACATTGATGCCCTTAGGGCAATACACTGTTTTTGTCAAACTACTTGATAGGATTATGTCACCATTTTAGATAGACTGATAATCAAATTGGCCTAAAAACATTGGTGTAGCATTTTTGTTTTCTCGATAGTGGTGCAACAAACAAACAGTGCTGTTTCTGTTGAGGGAGCTATACTCATCTCCCCATGCAAGATCGCTGGTATGTTAAAACTGTAAAGGTAAAAGGAAACCTTCAACAAAGTTGATTGTGACAGTTGCTGTTGTTGCTGCCACACTAATTTTCCAAACCCATCTTCAAGATAGTGGTGCGTGAGGAGGAGGTTGATCAGCACATGTTCAAGCATGCCACTAATGATTTAGTTTGCATCGCTGTAACAGAGTTAATGTTGTGCTTTAACATAAGGCCTGCATTCTTAAAGTGTCAGATCAGCCTAAGAGATATTGATACCAAAGTTGAAGTGCTCAAGTTCAACCCATCACCCCCTTTCTGGATATCCCAAAGAAGTGAAACCAATCTGCAAAGTACAAATCTTGTTAAATCTATAGTCATCTTACCTTCATCTCTCAGCTCGCAAGGTCTTGGGATTCTCACCTGGTGAACTGACACACCTTATAGTACCTGACTATGGTTTTATGGGACCTAATGGCCTCGAGTCTAAGAGCCCCCGGCCGGAGATACAGTCCGGTTAATCTGCACATGCACGCAAGCTAATAGACACTTTGAGACGTGCTAACAGTGTAAATACAAATTACGAAAGGCCCAATAAACATCAGCACTGTATATCAACCACCCGGAAGACCATTCCTCCCAAATACATATCTCTCCTCTAAACAGCACCATTCCTTCATAAATAATATATCTAAATGCAAGACACCCCTTTATAGGTCATCCAGACACAAATACAATATGAAAGGCTTTAAATCAACACAAACAATAATTTAACCCATATAGGGCTAATGTTCAACACAATGGCAAACAAACTGGATAAACAATACACCAACAGACCTGACATCATACTCAATAACAATATAGCACACTTAAACTATAACATATCACCAGGCCCAGTTACAGCATCTGATCATATTCTTATCATAATAAAACTCAACAAAAGTCAAAGTAATAAAAGACAAACGCAACATTAACAAGGCTAATTGGGAAGTCTTCAAAGATACAATAACAAGGTAAATAACCCTTCAGGAGATAGATAAAGACCTAAGCAACAATGAAAACACAACAGAAAACAAGAAACTTAGCAATAAACCAATAAATGTCGGACATTTCAGAAACAATAGAAACAGTCTCTCCAATAAAAAGAATATCGTACCATAAACACACCCCAGATAGCGACTATTTGAAACTATTCACCCAAAAATTAAATTACCTACAAACAAACACATAGATAGATAACGATTACATACACCTTAATAAGACACATCCAAAAGGAAACAATTGAAGAATCCAACAGACGAAACAGAAAACTGGATCAACACAATAATAAAACTAAGACAAACTCACAAAGACCCAGAAAAATTCTGGGAAAAACTACAAAGATTACTGGGGAAACCAAAGATTACTGGGGAAACCAAAAATTTAAATACCATACGTAACAGTAATGGTGAAAATGTAGAAGACATGGAAAACCAAATCAAATTACTAACTGAAACATAGGCAAGCATATTCAAAATTACAGACCAAGTAAATGGAAATTTTGATCGAAATACGGAAACAGAAGTCCTCAACTTCCTACAAGAAAATGGGAAACGAATAAACCCCTACTTAAATCCAGATCTGCAAAGACTGGACGAGAACAACTACCTAACAGTTGACATTAAAATGCATGAGATAATGGAAGTAGTAAAAGCATTTAAACACAAAGCCCCAGGTAAAAGTGACATAAATAAGTTAATGCTATCAAAACTACCAATGGTGACATGGAGAAGACTCCAACAAATATTACACCTAACACTCTCAATGGGATATTACCCAAACACCAAACAAAGAAGGAATTCTCCCACTTTCCCGCAAACAGGGGAAAGACTCCAAATGGCCAGCAAACAGAAGACCAATCACACTCCTGGAAATGCCGGGAAACGTTTGAAAAAATAAAATCATGAACACAAGACTTATGAGATTCCTAGAAAGTAACAATAAATTGTACAAACACCGACACAGTTTCAGGACAGGGAGAAGCACTGAAACTGCCCTCATAGCAATTTACGAAACAATAGCCATGAACCCAAAAAAAAAATAAATAAATAAAATAAAATACAAAAAAAAAGCAGATTTTGAGCTAAGTGAAAAATCTATTTTTGGGTGAGTACCATGTCGTCCTGATGGAAGGGTTACTTTAGGGAGCCTTCTAAGGGATATTTGCTACAGTGATACTCCCAGAGAAAGAAATCGAAGGTCTCTAGGATTCTAATTCCTGGCGCGAGTATCCAATTAAGGATATCGCATAATATCAGGGGACGTAATTTTTAGATACAACACATAGCAATCTTCACTTTGAATAGATTTAACTCGTTGATGTAAGAGGGAAGAGTGGCAAAAGAAGGGGGTGCTGATCTAGGTACCCGGTGGACCTCCTATCCGTACTACTACCGCGCGCCATTCCTTTTCTTGTCGTTAAGCAGAAATGACCGCAGATGGAGCAATTTCGGGCAGGGTTAGCAAAATGGTGGGTCAATCAGGACGACATGGCTCTCTCACCCAAAAATAGATTTTTCGCTTTGTTCAGAATCCGTTTTTTGGGCTCGGGCCGTGTCGTCCTGATGGAAGCATACCAGAGAATTAACTTGAAATTACTAAAGCTGTGGGTTTGTGTATGTGCCTTCTACCTTGAATAGATTTCCTTATCTGGTCTCCTAGACCTGTATGTGAAATTCCAGTTAACTGTCATTTCCACTAAGCCTCGAACTGGCTTGGCGCTTCCTGCCCCCTGCGGAGAAAGTGTCGACTTCGACAATAAGGATTCAAGGTTTGTATTTCCGTAGGAACAAAAGGGAAAACTTTAGAGCTTACTTTTTACTTACCATGGAAATGTGTATACTGATTTCAAGTTCTATGCCCCTATAGGGATTATATAAAACTCTGGCATGTTTTATTTGTATGCAGTAATAAGACGCAGATATGTTTTAATATTTTTATTTTGCAACTAAATTATCAAATGTAGTTACAATAGAGTATGAATCTGATCCAGCATTAATACACATCAGGGTCCATATTTTCTCCTGTAGAAAAAATATGTAATTTCATTATTGGAATAATGCCACTCAATGGAGATGTGAAACCGAATCTGTCTAATTTGCTCAGATTTTGGGCATGCGTAGACACTGTGATGCAAACGTTCACCTAGCACTAGTGTTATTGGTCAGATATGCACCTATATAGAACAGTCTGTTAATCATCATTATGATTTGAACTAGAAGGTACGTATACCCATGCACCCGATACACTGTAAAGTCCCAAAACAGTCCACTGTTCATCGCAACACTAGACGACGGGTTTTATGACACTACCTGCCGCCACCACAAAATGTTTTATTTCATGTACTTGCTTCGCATAGTGTTTGTAGAAGACTTTAGATGATCTCTACCCAGTGTATGAGCGGAGTCTTTCACAGGCCATATATTGAAAGAATCCAACGAAGAAGTAACTTTTCTCGGATCGTGACCTGCAGGTGTACGGTCAGGATCCGCTCTGGGAATAAAGTAGGTGAGCTTCGTTCTCAATTGTCTTAGGGAAAGATTTGATCCTGAGGTTTCGCCTCTGAAGACCTGTCCTCCCTTGAAGTCTGAAGTTCTTCGAAGATAGACCTGAAGACACTCTACTGGGCATAGAGAGACATCTTCCTTCAGTGGGCAGATTCTCCAAGGACCCCATCTCTTAGTGGGTAGCTCATTCTTGGCAAGAAAGGCAGGATCAGAGAAGAGGCTCAGTTCTCCTGTCTAAGAACTGCATATGGCCTTCGTTTCTGGATAAGGCCACTATTTCACTAACTCTAGCCCCTGAGGCTATTGCAAACAGAAAAATGACTTTCTGTGCTAGATCCTTTAGAGTACAATCCGCATTGTTTGGGTTCGAAGCAGAGTGCAAGATTTTGTCCAAGGACCACGTGATGGGCTTTGGTGGGGTTGCTAGCTTGAGTCTAGTGCATGCTTTTGGGATCTTATTAAAGATTTCACTACAGAGGTCCACTTCAAAGGTGTACAGAAGTGGTCCAGTCAGGGGCAACTTACACGAAGTAATCGTAGTAGAAGCCAGGCCTTGTTTGTGTAGGTATATGAAGAATGCGAGACAGAAATCTATCGATATTTCTGTCGGTTTCCTTGTTTTCACAAAGGAAACCCATTTCTTCAATGACGATTCATATTGTCTCCTAGTCGAACTTGACTTATACTCTTCGATAAAGTCAACTTTATCCTTCGAGATTCCAAACTTTTTGTTCGCTGCTAGGGCGAGAAAATCATGATATGTAGGTTGTTGGTTCGTAATGATGAAGCGTAGACAGTCGACTTCTGGACCATTTGGGATAAAACTGGCTTCGGCAGAGGAAACAGCTTCAGTTTCAATTCTAGAACTAGAGGGAACCCATTGCATTTGAGCCACTTGTGGCCGACTACTGCTGCAGTTCCTCTGAAGGATCTTAGCTTGTCGAGGACTCTTAGCAAGAGATTGGTTGGTGGAAACAGGTAAATACGATTCCACCTGTTCCAGTCGAGGGACATGGCGTCCATAGCTTCTGCTTGAGGGTCCATATATGATATATGTAAAATTACATATTTAAATCCATGACCTAAGAGGTCAATATGGAAGTTAGGAGCGAGTGTGAGAAATGCCATAGTCAGTCATAAACAGGATGCGAAACTCAAGACACTGCTATTCAATTGCAATGTAACATTTTTCATGAAGAGTAAACACAACCAAGCCGTGAGGAAGAGTTGTCCCTCAAACGGATGTAAATACCTTCCGGTATTAATGTTGTGTTTACACTAAATCATTAAGTGCTGAGCTAACTAATTAGACTTTAACATCAATATGGATATTCAAGTCACTTTCTGGTCAAGATGTCATACGGAACGGTCATCCGACCAAACCATCTATACTCTCGTGATGGATATGTTAATAACTGTTTTTAAAGAAATAAACTGTTTTAAAGTTAACTTATTTAGACTTATTCAGAAGAAGAAGTAACCTACCAAGTCTAACATTACACCACATTGAAGAGACATTTGACAAGAAACCTAATGTGTGTTTATAACAGTAACACGCTAACAATTGGTGGCAGCGAATAAAACTCTAAGAACCAGAGAAAGATCAAGAACCAGCGTTCAACATAAATCAACTTTAGTATCATGATAATCAACAGTAATGAATCTACAATTTCGACGAAGTTTCTACGTCCACCGAAGAAATTAAAACATTGAATACCAACAAATAAATGTTATACAAACTCAGGAACTGTATCTTCAATCAACATCTTAAGAAAACCAAGGAATGACATTCAACGTTTAATAAACATTCGAGAATCATATCCAGGAAGCACTACATTCAACGGAAATCGGACTGAAAACATTCACCAAACATCAATAAGAAGAAACAAACCAGTGAGAGAGAGAGGAAATAAAGACATCACCCTTCGCCCATATAAACCGAAGCTAAGTACATTTCTTTATTCATTTCAGTTTTAGACAGTGAAGTATCAATCGTCCATTATTGCTGGGGTGAGTTGTTTGTTAATCTTCATTTTTCCTTTCATTAAAGGAAACTGTAGTCAACTTTGAATTCTCGTTGAGAATTTTTTTTTTTCTCTGTGCTAATTCTGTTTTCTTTCAGAAGTTCTCGGGATATATCTTTATATTTGTATCATTGTATTGGGGGATTATGTTATGATCTTTGTTTGAATAGTATTTATGCGTTTACACAGTGGACGTCTGTATTCATATAGCGATTTTGTTAAGATTGCAAGGATTCAAAGAGATAAAAACAAGTTAAAGTCAACATGACACCTCCTGTCAGCCCAAGTAACCCCACCCCCGGCCCGAGTAACCCCATCCCGGCTCCCATTGTTACGTTAGTTAATGCCCGATCAGCTATCCTTCCTTTTCAAGGTCGGGTCAACGGCTTCTTACCTCAGAATGTTGAGTCGTGGATTTCTTCCGTCGACGCCCATTTAAATGCTAAACAAATTATAGACCCATTTGTACAATTACAAGAAGCTAAAAGTTTTATAGACTTTTCTAAAGGAGATGCGAGTGCATATTTGAGGGGAGTTTTGTTTCAAGAGGCAGTTACATGGGACGATTTCAAAGTTAGGCTATGTGCGGTCTATGGCGGTGAGGAAGCCTTGGATGTAGTTTTAACATTAAGAAATACACGTAATCAAGCCACTATGACTCGGCTTAATGTTATTGAGAGAGCAGCTCTCATTGCCGATAGGCTAAACGAGTATCAAGATATTTTAGGTAATTCCACTTGGGTTACTAGAGATAACATCTCCATGAAAGATTTCTTACCATTAATGTATCTAACTTGCATGACACTTATGTTGCCTGAAGCTTTAGTGCAGTGTTTTGATAAAAAGTTAATGCCAGCAAGTACAGAATTGGACGTATATAAACAGATAAAGAAACACATGTCTAAGTGTACTGATCTTGATCCCTTGTTTACACAGGATTTTGCAAAAAATGAAACAAAACCACAACAAGTAAACGTAGTTAATAATAGTCAAGTCGCGGGAATGACGTGTTATAATTGCAAACGTCAAGGTCACTTGATTGCAGACAGCAGAACGAGATTCTGTTCGTTACAAAATAGTTCTACTCATTCATATAGTCAGTGCTATTCGCGTAAGTCACAAAAGAATCCTAGAAATACACAGTCAAATCAACAGTCAATTCCACAGTCAGTTCCATATGGAAATAAAAAGAAAAATCCTCAGTTCAATAAGAAGAAACAGCCAAACATCAATGTAGTTCAGAAACAAACAAACAGTTCTTCGAATAACTCTGATCCTGGGCCGTCTACCCAGAACTCGCAAGGTCAGACTAATTTTCAGAAAGTGCAGAGCAAAGCAAATACCATATAATTAATTCCTGTGGGGAAGAGAGTGATGTTGGGTCATGTAAATCAACATCAGTAGTGTTAAATAATCCATTTAATGTTTTATCAGATCATTGTGAGGCAATAGATTTTCCTACGAAACACTCGACCGAATCAAATAAATTAGTGCATGCTCCCGTAGATTTGCAACAAATTCACACAATAATAAGTCTAAATGAGTTACGACCAACATTATATGCTGTAAATTTAGAACACCAATCCTTTACATTATTTTTTGACTCTGGTAGTCCACGTAATATCATGGATTTGAGGACACATCATTTGTTGTTTTCGAACTTCCCTATAGAGAAGTCCGGAGTAAGGCTCTTGGGTATAGGAAATAATGAATGAAATGCAATAGGCGTAACTCATGTTCAGTTCAAGGTTGGTAAGCGCACGTTTGTCGATACCTTTGTTGTTGTACAAAACATTGATATGTATCCAGCAGTAATTATAGGATATCCATCTATGGGTAATCAAAACATTATCTTAGCCCCTGCCAAGCACGGCGTGTATATCAAAGGAAAATTCTATAAGTCTTCTAATACCTTAAAATCAGTTTTGGATAAAAAGGAGACGACAAATAAAACAGTGACGTACGTTGAAGAACCAATAACTTGTCTCACTAATAAAGAAATAATATACGCGTCCCAACAGAATTCTCGTTCACCCGTAATATCATCTTGCACACAATCTATCGAGCCGAACGTACCTTCGAATTTAATAGTGCAAATAAAGAAAACGTTATCAGGATCTGAAATATTAATCCTTTCCGACACTTTGAAAACTAACGGATTGTCCGTCACACAAGCTATTTATACAGTAGGCTCACATCAACAATGTAATATTGAAGTCTGTAATCATTTAAGGGTATCGGCAGGGGGTGGTTAATTTTGAGTGGCAGTGTTGAAACTTGCACAGTTATTACCTCTAATTATAAGGAAGATTCACATAAAATTTCAGGTCAATTGAATGAAAACTTTTTTTTTTACGAATATTTTTCTCTTAAAAATAACGTTTTTTTCATGTTTTTTAAATTAGATGTCCTTACTTGTTTATCACTCAATTTAAAAAAAAAGATACCAGGAGAAAGTTCAATTCCTACCAAATAAAATGGTATGATAAAAAATCTAATAAACGATTTATGCTATTTTTAAACAATTTTTAGAAATGCAATAAAAAAAATACCATAAAATTATGTATTTCAATGTTCGTAGAAAAAAATTAAGAGAGAAAAGAAGAAAGATAGCCCTGGTGATGAGTTTTCTCACAATCTCCAATTAAAATGCTTTTTAGATTATAAAAATCCATTCTCAAATAACAGAGTTATTTAAGTTTGAAAGTAGAAAAATGCAAGTTTTGAGGAAAGCGGTTCTAAAATTTTGCTTACCTTTTCTTGCTTTTAAAACCATAGTGTCTCTTGGAAAACCCATATAGGGCACCTGGTACCCTCTCTTTTATAAGAGATATTATCCCCTCCAAAAAAAAAAAAACACTTTTCACTTAAACAAAATAGTTAAAATCATATTTTACGTGTGTGGGGGGGGTTATCATAGAACACCATTCTACTCTTTGCTGCCAGGGATTTTGGGGAACAATGAGCTCCTTTAGATGTTCTTTGTTTCTTTGCCGTTCTTGAATACATTGCAGACATTCTTTTCCTGGTCTTCTCCTTATATATTTTTTATACCTTTGGTAAGTGCTGTTTACCATAGGTCTAACACCTAAGGCAATTCAAGTGTTATTCAAGGCTGCTAAGCCTCCCACACTTATTATATTTTGATACATAAAAGAAGCTGTTGTTTCACCAATATTATCTGTTTTCCCACTTTCATTTTCTTTCTCGTTTGTATGTTTGAAAACAGATGGTTCTTCACAGACACTTTAGTTTCAAGTCAACATCAAAACTGTTTTTATCAACTTCGAGTGTTATGTTGCTTCCACACTGCCCACAATATGTCAAACTAAACGCGTCTTTCAAAACTTTCAAGGGTAATAAAACTATTTCCCCATCACTGCTTTCCCTTAGGAGCTTTTCTTTATCACTTACAAAACCACTCAATAAAGATATTCGTAATTTGGCTCCCGATAACACACCATCATCTGTTGTATCATGAACAGAGGTTACATTTCGAAAATGTCCCTTCTCTTCTTCGTCCTTCTCCTCCTCATCATCATCAGATAACTACAAAATAAAATCATCAGTTCCATCATCATCACCTTGATATATTTGAGCAAGGGAAAAATAGAATTCACTCGAAGCAGCTTCGCTATAGGAAAGACTCACGAGGTCATTCTCAAACGTGCTGAGCACATGGTGTTTGTTTATGTTTTTGTTTTCGTTATAAGCCTTGATATTGCGAGAGCTTCCTTCCCTTCGCTTACTAAACTTCCTTAAAGGCATTCTGGTAGTATGTATAAATCACAATTGATGTTCAATAATTCGAAAAAGTGATGCAACTGTTTGAAAATACAAGAGAGCACAAACACAGATATAGATCATATAGGCCAAGCTACAATTGGTTTTGTTGTTGCCATAAACTGTTAGGGAGATGCCGACTCTATTGGGAAAACATATCGTACTACGAACGAAAAAAAATTATGATAAAAAGAAATAAATACTTCAAGGAAGAACGAAAAAAAAAGCTAAGGTTACGCCTACTCAGCCCTTTAATCCTTTACCAGGTAGGTCCTTTAAATTGCCCTTTAAACCATTTAAAAGGCTTCCTATCAATTTCACCTTGCGCGAGGCAACGGAGGGGACCCCCACCTATCGAAATATGACAGTAACTAATTTTCGCAAATTTCAGCCAATATCGCCAAAATTACACCACGCCGATACCCTTAAATACCACTTTAGTAATTCACAAAAATCAACATATCTTGAATGTAGAAGTTTATAAACATCGTATTCTTACCGTTGCTGAAATCAATCACGCTCAATTAGTTGCGGATGAGTCCCTTTTACAATCTACTAAAAATAAAATTAGTAAAGACATTCAAGAAGAAGAAATTCAGCAGAAATATTTTGGACTTTTAACTGAATATCATGTTTTTTCCACTACGGATAATCCTTAGGAAAGACAGATGTCATAGAACATCAAATAAGGTTAAAAGGACAAGCAGAATTTTATCTATGTACCCTCGTACAGACTCCCTATGAAATTCCAGAATGAGATAAATGATGAAGTAGGTAAAATGCTAGAAGAAGGAGTCATTAGGAAATCGAACAGCCCTTATAATTTTCCATTAATAGTTGTACCGAAAAAAGATCGAACATGGCGTATCTGCGTAGATTTCCGTCGCTTGAATGAGGAAACGATCCCTGATCGATTCCCAGTGCTATGTACTGACGATATTTTATCTTTGTTAGGTCAGAATAAATATTTTACCAGTTTGGACTTACTTAAAGGCTTTCACCAGATATCATTAGAAGAAAATGGTATCCCATACACAGCTTTCAGCACAGCCAGGGGACATTATGAATTTTTACGTATGCCCTTTGGTTTACGTTGTGCTCCCATAACATTTACAAGAATGATTAAAATAGTGTTTGGAGACTTGCTAGAGGATATATTGCATGCCTATATGGACGCCCTTGTAATCTTTTCCAATACCTTAGAAGAACATCTACGTAAACTAGAACTAGTACTACAGAGATTAAGATAGCATAACTTAAGGGTAAAGATTAGTACGTAAGTGTGAATTCTTCAAAACAGAATTAGTTTATTTAGGTTTTACGGTGTCTAGCCAAGGTCTTAAAGTAGTCCACGATAAGGTGTCGGCTATCCGTAACTTTCCGATACCTACTAATGTCAAGGGAATACAGCAATTTCTGGGGTTTAGTGGATATTACAGGCGTTTTATATGCAATTATTCAATAACAACCACTCCCCTAACTGACCTTACGAAGAAGGGCGTAGATTTCATATGGTCTAAGCAGCATCAACAGGCGTTTAATACCTTGAAAGATGAACTGTGTAGTTCTCCTATCTTAAAAATTCCTGACTTCGGTAAGGAATTCTTCATTGAAACGGACGCCTCAGACCTAGGAGTAGGTGGGGTATAAGCAATATGACAAACAGTTTTTCCCGATAGCTTTTTACTCACGTAAATTGAGACATTCCGAAAGTAAATACGCAATAATAGACAAGGAAGGGCTAGCTATTGTTAATTCACTAGTGCATTTTAAGTTCATAATATATGGTTATCCCGTCAAGGTTCTTACTGATCATAAGCCCCTAACTGACTTCTTTAAAGGCTTTAGTCACAGCCCCAAACGAACTCGGTGGCATTTGATCATCCAAGACTTTGGTGCGAGGATCGGGTATTTACCTGGGAAAGCAAATATCATTGCTGATGCATTATCACGCAACCCTGTGTCATCTTGTACGGAGCCATTAGCTGAATTAATAGATATATCAACATCCATGCCTATTGTTAAAACTGTATCTGAACAGGAAGATCTGGGCTGGAGCACTGAACTAATATAGACTGAGCAAAGAAAAGATCAGAAATTAGAAAAAAAAATCATAAATGCTTTGAAAGGAAATCCTAAGGAAAAGGAATATATAAAGTATACGCAGCAGAATTATATAATCAAAGATAACATTCTGTGTAGATCCGTGACAAGGAAAACCCGCAATACACACCACATGTGACTAACGACCAGGTAGTGGTACCAATCTCACTTATACCCACTGTCCTAAATTGGTTGCATGCAAATCCATTGCATGGACACCCCGGGTTCTCCATAATGTCACAGAAAGCCAAATCATTGTTTTATTGGCATACGATGCTTGCAGATATAAAAAAGCACATAGCTAATTGTCGCACTTGTCTGGAAAACAAAGGGCACACGAAAACACCTGTTAGCCTAGGGGCTTATCCTGTGCCAAATCAACCCTTTGAAAGAATACATTTAGATTTATCAACAGGATTTTACGAGTCAGACAGAGGAAATAAGCACCTCTTAGTAATCATAGATGCTTTGACTCGATATACAGAACTGATAGTGCTTAAAACTAAAACCGCGATTGAATGCGCTAGGAAGTTTTACAAGTGCTACATTTGTAAACATGGAATTCCACACATGATAATCTCAGACTCGGGTGGGAAATTCAATAATCATTTCCTTAACTCGTGTGAAATCCTTAGCATAAAGAAAATCAATACCATGATCTATCACCCAGAGTCGAATGGGCTAGTGGAAAGAGCGAATAGGAAGGTTTTAAACATATTAAGAGTTACACTAGGGGGATCAGACCCCAGCTGGGATATAGCTATACCTGCGGTACTAAGTACTCTGAATCACTCATATCATGTATCTATTAAAATGTCGCCGCATGAGGCATTGTATGGTACCCCAGCTAGAACGCCTTTCCATGTATTAACGCCTACAACTAATCTATCAAATCCTTTAAAGGAAGTTATAAATGCAAGCATAAGTCGATATGATATCCTTCGAAAGAATTTAGAAGAATCACAAATTATAATGAAAAGGAGTCATGATAAAATAGCGAAGCCAACTAAAACATGCCGTGGGTGATAATGTATATGTACAGGTAAATGTACGTAAAGGACTCAATTATAAACTAACACCTCAGTTTGAAGGCCCATTTAGCATTTTGGAAACATTAACGGCCAATAGATTAAGAGTTCAAAACGTATCCCAGCCCACTGATGAAAGAATTGTACCATTGGCTCACATAAGAAATTAAAAAAAGAGAGAAGGAAGTGAGGGAATTTTTCTTTATTCTTTATCTATGAAATTTATATGTTAACATTTTTTTTTCTTAATACAGGAGTAATTACATATATTTTTCTCATTACAGGTTTCCGAGATGAAGTTTTTATTGTTAGGAGTGATATTGTTCGCTTAGACATTTTTCTCGTGTGGGAAGAGCTCTAAAACTAAAAGTATAGATTTTAAATATGGCACTATAGTAGAGAGACAAGAAGACGTTTTTATTACATCAAGTAACGTAGTTGTTGAAGTACGCTTGCAAGCAATTTTTCTCCCAGAGAATGACGTCACTAGCTTAAAGAGCGCCATTTCAAGGTTTGCTGTTTCATTAAATGAAATGCATAGAAGACACTTTCCTTTTAATACATAGAGTTCGCTTGCATCGACACTAAAAGTTGCAGAGATGCTATCCGAAGACATGCAAAATAAGACTTACGAGGCAGAATCTTTGCCTCGTGACCTTTTGATGTGGACAGTAAGACACGATAACCTTGAAAAACGTAACCCGTTTATTTTTGCTGCACTAAACATCTTTGGTTCTATTGCAAGTTTAGGCTTAGGGATTTCCAATCGTCTTAAGATTAGTAATCAAAATAAGAAAATTGAGTTTTAGAGTCATGAAAATGAATTGATTTTATCAGAACTAAGGAATCAGTTAGCTTCAATCAATCAAATTATGAGTTTGGTGAACGAACATTCTAGTAATATCAGTCAGATTATGGAAGTACAAGATTTGTTGGCAACGTTAACGTATTATGATTCAAAAATAGATCATATCCATAATAGAATTGCACATTTCATTGAGAAATCAAAAGACTATGTGGAAGCTATCACGTTAGCGACTAAAGGTGTACTGTCACCGCATTTGTTGCCGATAAGAGACAACGTTAATTGTGGAGAACGGACGGGAGAAATTAGGTTATATTCCTTTGTTAGACGCACAGGTTAGAATTTTATTACAGCCTAATTACAGTAAGCGTTGAAAATCACAGGACAATGATTACAATTCCCTTTGATTCTTCAGATGCCTGGCAATCTTACAGGATATCACCATTTCTGACTTTCATGACGAATCACTCAAATCCAGTAATATCCAGTTTGACAGGACACGTATTGATTTCCCAAGACAAGGAAACATATACGGTCATTAAACACTTAAATCAATTAACTCACTGTTCAGCGTTCAGACGCAATGAATAAAAAAATATGTACAGCTGACTCCTTTTTATTCCATAAAAACTCAATAGATTCATGCGAGTTAGGTATAGTGCTAGACGGTGCTCTCTCCCATACACATGAAAATTGTCTGAAAAAGCTTTATCCCTTTGACGATAAGTTCAATTGCAGACTGAACAATGGCTCGTGGATACGATACGACAAGGCCGGCTTCAATGTATCATGCCTGGACGGATCCACGTCCTATTCCCAAATCTTCGTTGCAGCAGATGGTTGTATCGATATGTCCCCGAATTACATGGTCCGAGGAATCAAAACTATCATCAGAGAACGGGCCTACTTTGCGAACTTTACATGGTCGACTACAATTCCATCTTTACCTCTCCCATACAATGCAAGAGTGGCTAAGCGGTTGATGAAATTAACCGAGATGGACCACCCGACACCGACTTATGCAGACATTCGTTTCTACGTGTTACTACCAGCAATCAGCGTTACGGTGATGATATTTATCGGCGTTAACATCTTTGTTTGGCTTAGGTTAAGAACAAACAAGTTGGAGATCAAACAGAACGTTTTGCCATGTCCAGACAAAACTCCTATTTTATTTCAATTTAAAGCTGTTTGAAACTGGCCCCTTCATTCGCTCAAAGGAGTACAATTGTCTTGGAAAAGTGTTGTGCACGAAAAGCAGTTAGTACGCTAGTAATATGTAGTTGAAGAGACTCTTGAACATTTGCAGTTTAAAAAACATTTTTTGGGCTCAAGCCATGACGTCCTGATGGAAGGTTCCTTTTGGTAGCTTCCTTGGGTATATTAACTACAAGGATATTCCCAGAGAATTAAACCACAGGTTATCACAGAATTCTTACTTCTGGTGCGAGTATCCTAAAGGTTTCCCTTTAAGACATCGTATATCAACAGGGGACGCATGTATTAACACGCCACATAGCTATCTGCACCCCATATAGAGTTAACACTTCGATATGGAAAGGTGGAGAATAACTGGGGAGCCGTTCCACAGTTATGCTCGTCCGTGGCTACTTTTGGTACTCGAAACGTAAACAAACGGGCGCCATTGCTAAATGACGTCACGTCCGTCCCCATCCTTCTGCTTGTAGCTCCCTTGCTTAGACGGATTTCCCCCTTGTGCGATTTTTATCGACTTGCATCTCCATTATGTCGCTACCTTCTGCCTCGCCTTCTTCTGTTAAGTTGAGTACCAGGTCCCAGTATTGTTTAAATAAGCTCTGACCGTAAAGTAACTTATACTTTTCGTAATATTTCGTGTTTTGTGGCGGAGCTGTGCTGCTACCGGACACGCCATTTTATGGCGTCGCTGTTCTCTTGCATGCCTTATTTAGCTAGTCAGAACAGCCTTTTCCGGCCTCTTAACTAATTGATATTGTTAGTTATTTAGTCTTCATAGCTAGGAACTTCATATATCGTGTTTTAACGCTCTATTATCCAGTCATCGCCTGACCCCATACTAGATTGCTAGCTTAGCCCCTAGGCTAGATTGCTTAGCTCTTGTGTTCATGCATGATATATTCCAGTGATCCTAGGTTAAGTTATGAAGATAGTGGCATTATTTATCATACTGTTAACTGTGATGCAAGTGTTTTTCGCCTTCAGGGACCATATAGGGGACCGGTTTGATTGCGTACCTTTCTAACCTAACCTAACTGTAGGAACCCCTATATGCTCCCTTCATCCCCTGCCTACGGGCATTCCCTCTGTGGGGCCATGCTTCCCCTTCTATATAGGGGAATCCTGTCCACAATCAGAGTAATTATCGCTTCTCTGTCTACCTTAAGGGAATGATCCCCCCTTAGGGTTGCGACCGAGAAAGAGGAACGGCTCTGTCCTTCCTCAGTTGCTTATGGTTAGGTTACTTTCCCTTCCATGCAACTTGCGATGTGTCTTTCAGCCTACCTAGCTTGGGATTTAACACTCCTTATCTAGGTTAGGCATTTGGGGGGGCTAGTTCTGTACTGTTATAGTTTGAGACGGTACTCTTGCACCGTTCTCATTCTGGTTACTTACCCTAGGCTAGGGAGTGTCCTCCCTTCCTTGGTGGCCGTTCTTGTACAGAGCCTCCCCTATGGAAGACCCCTCTTCTTCTCCCTCCCCACCTATCCCTTGGTGTAGGCTAGCCTATGCATAGGCTGGCCTATACACATCTGTCCCTAGTCCTATAACTCCTCCCTTGGGTGGAGTGATAGGGCTATCTTGATCTCCAGTTGAGCAGGCCGCTCTGGTACATATACCCTTCATAGCGTCCTATGGGGGTAGCCACTGGCAGCGATTTGTCCAACAGGGGTTCCCCCCTCTTGAGTGTACCCTAACCCTCATTTGGGTTACCCTGGCACCCGGCCGACTGCCGGCCCCCTGCCATTGGATGCTAGGACCTACTCCTATCATGGATACACTCTCTCAGGAGGGATGCCAGAGTGGTATGTGGTCTTACCCCTCCAATCCCTCCTTATCTGTCTCTCTTCTACCCTGGTGCCGGTCCCTTGCCGCCTCTACTGCCGGCGATACCGCCCTACCCTTTGGTGACACTCTCATGAGATACCCTCCCTCCCCTAAGTCGCCAGCCTTCCGTGTGCCGGAGGACTGCCGCCTTCCATCGGCATACAGCCGATGACCCACCCCTCTATTACCTAGTTTCGGTTGTCCGACCTTCGGGCCGGCCTCCGGCGTGCCAGCATTGATTGCCGGCGGTCTGGGTATTCTACCAAATTCTGCTTTATCTTATGAACTGATCACCAAGCCGTCAGTCTTCGGCTGCCGGAGCCCCCGCCTCCCGCCGGCGGACGCCAAGTTGGTATTATGCTTAGATTCTCAATGTGTCTGCCTTAATGCCTTACACCCTGCTGGAGCGGCCTCCGGCGTGCCGCCGGTCTGCCGGCACCCTCCGGAAGCACCAAGGGACTTGCACCCCTTCTACTACCTGTCGACAACATGCCGACAGCCCTACACTGCAGCCAGATGGCTTATCCACTTCGATAGATAGGTATTGTCTTACCATTCTACTAGTGGCTGTGCTGTCTTCTTGTACATTACAATTTCCAGCATACTCTTTGTCTTAGCACGGTCGGTTGCCGGAACCTAGATCTATACGGGGTCTCCTACTATCCCTTTAATCCAAGGATCTGAGTGGTCTCAGTTCCTGATACACCTTGCAGGCAATCTCTGCTGGAACTTAGCTTCTACCCACCACGGTGATCCATGAGGATTTCCGTTTTGTGTCCCTCGGTCACAAATGAAATTGCCTATTGATAAGGTTACAGTAACCGACTGGGCGGGATTCACAAGTATGTGTCTATCTACTTCCTTTTCCCGCTCCTCTTCTCAAACATTACAATATTCATGAATTATTTAATGTTAGGTGAAAGTTTAACTACTTAAAATTTAACCTTAGACTAATGTAAGTCATTCTTATGCCTTCCATATACTCATGATCTCTTTCTTTTACAGGAGGAGTATATGAAGTGTGACCACAACTTCTGTGGAGTGAAGCGCCCGGTCTTCTAAAAGGCACAAGGACCCACGCCCCCTGCGCCGCCAAGAAAGGCGACCTGAAATATTGGGACCCGCAGCACTGTACAGTCTGCAAGAGTCGTCTGGTCGAAGCGTTCGACGATCCTCCTTCAGCGGAGGTAAGGGACAACGCTCAAGAGAAGCTACGCAAGTGGGTACGTGGCTTCCAGAAGAACGCCACCGGACCGTATCTCGCTACCGACGATTTGAGGGCCTTGCTATTCCCGAAGACATCGAAAGACTCAGCGGTCCCTAGTGATCAGATTCCTACCGTCCAGATAGTGGTGGAACCTGATGTGGTCATGGCCCAGTCCATGCATGAGTGCCGTCTAGATTCCGACAACGTGGAACGTATGTCAGAAATGTCGGAGATTACGGAGAGGAACCTCATGGGCGAGGAGCTCGACTATGAGGAAGATCAGGTGGAATACCCTGATTCGGAGCATGAGGTCGCTCCCGCTTCTACCCCTGCACCAACTCCTACACCGACTGAGGAATCACTTCCTTCAACGTCCGCTACCCCGGACCCCATCCCATCAGGCACTCAGGAGATCTTCAAGATGCTTGAAGCTCTCATGGATAAGAAACTTCGCGAAACTCATGAGCTTTTCAAGTCTAACCTCGGAAGTTTTAAGCAACCGAAACGGATTTCGGTTAAGGACCTCCCTGCCTGCTCGGATACTAACCCATGGAGGTATGCCGAGCACATGCCGATCACCACGGGCAAGATCTTCATCAGCGAGAAGGTCGGCTCGATCGCGTTGGAAGAAGTGGAGTTCTTCCCGAACTTTGAGGCTCAGGTCCGAACCCGCCTCTAAAGAAGAGACCGAACCGGAGGAGGTTATTGTGTTCGATCTCTCGAAGGCCCAGGCTATGCTAGCCAACGCCGTGAAAATTAGGGGCTTCACCAATTCAAAAATGCCGGCGCTTAGTAAAAAGCAACCGACCTTCATCGCACCAGACAATGCGACCTTCCCCTTTCTTGAAAAGGCCTTCACTGCGGTACAGAAAGCAGTGGAAGAAGGGAAACCTTGCCCTGTACTGGAGGAGTGCAGGCCCTTCTCCCTGACTACTCCCCCTGATGATAGGCACTGGAAAGACGTCCAGTCGACATTCATAGTGGGGAAGCTAGAGCCTGACGTTGCTGGTCGTCAGTTTAACGAGGACCTCCCAAAACTCAACGATCACCTCCTTCGTAGGGAACATGATACGAAGGAAAGGCTTGCCACATCTATGTCCCTCCAGGTACAGCTTGAAGTCATGGCCGGTGACACTAGGGTCCCAGACTTCTACATGGTCCTTGCCAAAACACATCTGGCAACGGTCGTGAAGGATCTGTACAGCTTCACTAGGGCTCGTAGAGCCTGTCGTGAATTCGTGTTCGCAAGCGCTACAGTGAGACACGAACCCCGGAGGCTGATTTCCTCCAACATCTGGGGTAAACACCTCTTTCCCTCCTCCCTAGTGAAAGAGATCACCGACAAAGCCGTCACGGAGAACAGGAACCTTCTCCATAAGTGGGTCATGTCGAAGAAAAGGAAATCCTCTCAGGACGACGGCCCTCAACCTAAGAGGAAACCTACGAAGCCAAAACCCCAGCAACGTCAACAGAGACGGCAGTTTCCGGGCTCCGCTATTCCCCAAGTGGCAGCTCAGCCACAACAGACCTTTCAGCTGGTCACCCAACTGGTCCTGTCACAGTCACCGGTCTTCATCCCTGCATTTGAGCAGCAATCCACTACCTTTCGTCCCAAAGGTAGAGGCTCAAGCAGAGGCTCAGGCAGAGATGCGTCTCGCCGTCCCTCCAGAGGCAGAGGAGGAAGGGGAGCTAGCAGCCGAGGTAGCAAACCCTCGGGAAGCCAGAAGCAATGAAGTGCTTCCGGTGGGAGGAAGACTCCGCCAATTCCAGGATCGTTGGACCTTCGATTCCTGGGCACACAGCATCGTCAAGAAGGGACTAGGCTGGAGCTGGACTCAACCACCCCCAACCTTCCAGCAATTCTTCCAACAGTCAACCCCCCTCCTGGAAGAATATGTCCTAGAACTCTTGAAAAAGAAGGTGATAAGGAGGGTAAAGTCAACCAGGTTCCAAGGGAGACTGTTTTGCGTCCCCAAGAAGGGCTCTGACAAACTCAGAGTCATTCTAGACTTATCCCCCCTCAACAAGTTCATCGCAAACAACAAGTTCAAGATGCTGACTCTTCAACAAATACGGACCCTTCTGCCTCAAGGGTCCTACACGGTCTCGATAGACCTGGCGGATGCCTACTGGCACGTTCCAATGAACCATCACGCTTCCTCCTACCTAGGATTTCGACTCCAAAGGAAAAGCTACGCTTTCAGGGCCATGCCCTTCGGGCTCAACGTGGCCCCACGGATCTTCACCAAGCTGGCAGATGCCATCGTTCAACAGCTCCGCCTCCGCGGCGTCCAGGTGATGGCCTACCTAGACGACTGGCTAGTCTGGGCGACATCGCCCGAAGATTGTGTACGATCCTGCAACAAAGTCACCCAGTTCCTAGAACACCTGTGATTCAAGATAAACACCAAGAAATCTCGCCTCTCTCCAGCTCAGAAGTTCCAATGGTTAGGAATCCATTGGGATCTTCAGTCACACCACCATCCCACAGAAGAAAAGGAAGGAAATAGCAGGGTCTGTCAAAAAACTGCTGAAATCCAAAAGGATCTCAAGACGACAGCAGGAACAAGTTCTAGGCTCTCTACAGTTCGCCTCTGTGACAAACCCAGTGCTTCGTGCACAGCTAAAGGATGCCGCGGGAGTCTGGAGACGTTCTGCATCCATCGCTCGAAGAGACCTCAAGAGACGGCTCCCAAACAGACTTCGGTTACTCTTAAAGCCGTGGTCGGAAGCAAAGGCCCTGAAAAGGTCCATTCCTCTTCAACACCCACCTCCATCACTCAACATCCACACGGACGCTTCCCTGGAGGGTTGGGGAGGTCACTCCCACCAACAACAGGCTCAAGGGACATGGTCTCCACTTTTCAAGACGTTTCACATCAACATCTTGGAGGCCATGGCGGTCCTTCTCACTCTGAAGAAACTCTCCCCACCTCCCTCGATCCACATCCGTCTGACTCTGGACAACTCGGTGGTAGTCAGATGTCTCAATCGTCAAGGCTCGAGATCGCCCCAGATAAATCAGGTGCTTCTTCCGATCTTCCGCCTGGCAGAAAAGAAGAAATGGCACCTGTCTGCAGTTCACCTACAAGGATTCCGCAACATGACGGCGGACGCTCTATCACGGACAAGCCCGATAGAGTCGGAATGGTCTCTAGACGCAAGATCATTCTCCTTCATCTCTCGCCAAGTCCTGGAACTTCAGATCGATCTCTTCGCAACGAGCGACAACATTCAACTTCCTCGTTATGTGGCCCCATACGAGGACCCCAAGGCAGAAGCAGTGGACGCCATGTCACTGGATTGGAACAGATGGTCCAGGATATACCTGTTCCCTCCCACCAACCTTCTGCTGAAAGTCCTCTCCAAACTGAGAACCTTCGAAGGGACAGCGGCCCTAGTGGCTCCCAAGTGGCCCCGGAGCAATTGGTACCCCCTGGTCCTGGAGCTGCAGCCCTAGCTGATTGCCCTCCCAGGCCCAGTTCTCTCTCAGCAAGTACAGAAGTCGACTGTCTTCGCTTCATCACTGAAAGTCAGGGACCTTCATCTCATGATTTTCTCTCCCTAGCCGCGAAGAAAAGGTTTGGGATCTCGAAGAAAAGTCTAGACTTCCTTGAGGAATACAAGACCGAATCCACACGACGGCAATACGAATCTTCCTGAAGAAAGTGGGTCTCGTTCGTCAAAGCAAAAAACCCTACGGAAATCACCATTGATTTTTGCATGTCCTTCTTCATTCGCCTTCATGGACAAGGCTTAGCAGCCAACACGATTTCTACCTGCAAATCGGCTTTGACTAGACCACTACTGTACGCCTTCCAGATTGATCTGTCCAGCGATATCTTCAATAAACTACCAAAGGCATGCGCTCGACTACGCCCAGCACCTCCGCCAAAACCTATCTCCTGGTCCCTGGACAAGGTGCTCCATTTTGCCTCTAACTTGGACAACGATTCGTGCCCTCTCAAGGATCTGACTCAAAAAGTTATATTCCTTTTTGCTCTCGCCTCGGGAGCCCCAGTCAGCGAAATAGTGGCATTATCAAGAGACGAGGGTCATATCCTGTTCACAGACTCAGGAGAACTTACCTTCTTCCCTGATCTGACGTTTCTCGCGAAAAACGAATTACCCACGAAGAGATGGGGCCCCTGGCGAATCTGCCCCCTGAAGGAAGATGTCTCTCTATGTCCAGTAGAGAGTCTCAAGGTCTATCTTCGAAGAACTTCAGACTTTGGTGGAGGCCAACTCTTCAAAGGAGAAACATCGGGTAGCGACCTGTCACTGAAACAACTAAGAGCGAAAATCACCTACTTCATTCGCAGAGCGGATCCTGACAGTACACCCGCAGGTCACGATCCTAGAAAAGTCGCATCTTCTCTGAATTTCTTCCAGAGTATGGATTTCGAAAGCCTCAAGAGCTTCACAGGATGGAAATCTTCACGCGTTTTCTTCAAGCACTACGCGAAGCAAGTGCATGAAGTTAAACATTTCGTGGTAGCCGCAGGTAGTGTTATGAAACCTGCAGTTTAACTCTGCATAGAACAGCGAGTTACTTGGGACTTTAACTCTACGGGTGCCTGTGTTGACCCTCTTGTGATACATAGTGATTTCATGGACACTTAGTGTTTCTAATAGACTGTTCTTTACAAGGTGAAATGTCATAGACTTCACATGAGTGCCACATGCCTAGGGCATGATGTGTTTTTTCCTTTTTTAAAGACTGACGTTCCTCAGGAACTTGTGCTTTCTAATAATTTGAAATTTCTTTCAGATTCAAGATTGAAGTCTTCTAATTTCTATGTACATTATTTATTATTGTAAATTAACTTTACATCCCTTATTGCATTTATTACTACTATAACCTGCAATTTGTGAAATAAAATGTCTATTTTATTACTTGTGCGTCTCTCTTCGCTCCTATTTACACTATGAAATACATGAATGTCATAGTTTCATTTACCCCTTTCTTTTGAAATGAGAAGAATAATATGTTTTATTTTGTCTGTATTATATACTCACCTATGCTGTGTAATATTCCTAATTGAATACTTACTTACGCCATACCTTCGAGACCAGATTGTTCTCTAACCATGGAATATAGTGACTAACCATCACTTATCTACTGTTGAGAATGTTCCTACACGAATATTGACCATTCTGTCTTGTCTCCGAGTCCTTCACGAACTCTCCGCAGGGTGAGTAGCCCTTCGATGACCACTTTGAATTTTGGTATAACCCGTTGGGACTTCTCTGCTAGGGGGGGCAGGAAGCTGTATCCCCACGGAACCTCTACCGAGGTCACAGTGCATACCTCTATTCAAAGCCCTTGGCACTTACTCTAATAAGGGGAAATTTTCCACGATACATTGATTCTCTGGTACTCTTCCATCAGGACGTCATGGCTTGAGCCCAAAAAACGGATTTTGAGCGAAGCGAAAAATCTATTTTTGGGTGAGATAGCCATGACGTCCTCATGGATCCTCCCTGCTATTCTAGTCCAGCCTTTCAGGCCCCGCCCTGTCCTGCTGTATCATGGAGATTAGCAAGGAGCTGGCATCAGGATGAGGACGGACGTGACGTCATTTAGCAATGGCGCCCGTTTGTTTACGTTTCGTGTACCAAAAGTAGCCACGGACTCCCCAGTTATTCTCCACCTTTCCATATCGAAGTGTTAACTCTATATGGGGTGCAGATAGCTATGTGGCGTGTTAATACATGCGTCCCCTGTTGATATACGATGTCTTAAAGGGAAACCTTTAGGATACTCGCTCCAGAAGTAAGAATTCTGTGATAACCTGTGGTTTAATTCTCTGGGAATATCCTTGTAGTTAATATACCCAAGGAAGCTACCAAAAGGAACCTTCCATCAGGACGTCATGGCTATCTCACCCAAAAATAGATTTTTCGCTTCGCTCAAAATCCGTTTTAAAAACATTTTAAAAACATTTAAAATATAAATAATTTTTTGGGCGTATGATAAAATATATAAGCACTAAATGTTAAAATAAGGAATCTATGGGCATCTAATAAAATATATAAGCCCTATACATAAAAATAATATATATATATATATATATATATATATATATATATATATATATATATATATATATATATATATATATATATATATATAAACAAAACCGTGGTGCGTGTACGTACCAGGAATTCGTTTTTGTGCACTAAAATTATATCTTTACCAAGCTAACAAATATTCTTTATTAGTTACCGTATTATAATAATCTATATTTTTGACAAAGGTAACAATATTCTTTGACAAGTTACCGAATTATATGTATATCAGTATTTTTTTTTATTGGTACCATATAATCGTTTGCTAGCAATGTACCACATATATGATCTGTATTTACCATGCATTTTTTCTTTTTGATTTGACAATATCTGTTGGGTATGGATTTTTTTTTTTAAATGTATCTATTTGAACATTCATCCTTAATCATTTGCTTATGGCAAGTTAAAAAAAAATTGTTATGTATATATCCAGTCACACTCCTAGTAAACATATTTTGAACGTGTTATTAAAGTTCAGTTAATTGAAAGTAGCTGACCGAGCTAATGTAATATATTTAAAATCACATATTTAAATCCATGACCTAAGAGGTCAATATGGAAGTTAGGAGCGAGTGTGAGAAATGCCATAGTCAGTCATAAGCAGGATGCGAAACTCAAGACACTGCTATTCAATTGCAATGTAACAATTTTCATGAAGAGTAAACACAACCAAGCCGTGAGAAAGAGTTGTCCCTCAAACGGATGTAAGTACCTTCCGGTATTAATGTTGTGTTTACACTAAATCATTAAGTGCTGAGATAACTAATTAGACTTTAACATCAATATGGATATTTTAGTCACTTTCTGGTCAAGATGTCATACGGAACGGTCATCTGACGAAACCATCTATACTCCTGTGATGGAGATGTTAATAACTGTTTTTAAAGAAATAAACTGTTTTAAGGTTAACTTACTTAGACTTATTCAGAAGAAGAATTAACCTATCAAGTCTAACATTACACCACATTGAAGAGACATTTCACTAGAAACCTAATGTGTGTTTATAACAGCAACACGCTAACACATATAAGCGACTATTTAACGGTCAATCTGCAGTTCCGGAACTTTTTCCGAGATGAAGGAGAATGAGTCTGCGTCTAGGGACCATTCTGTCTCTATGGGCTCTCGCCTAGATAAAGCGTCCGCCGTCATATTGCGGAACCCTTGTAGGTGAACTGCTGATAGGTGCCATCCCTTCTTCCTTGCCAGGTAGATGATGGCTAGTATTACATGTTTGATGTGAGACGATCTAGAGCCTTGTCAATTTAGAGATTTTACTATCACTTCGTTGTCCAGGACTAATCTAATGTGGATTGCTCTGCAAGGGGATAGTATCTTAAACGCCAGGAAAACTGCCATAGCTTCCAAAAGTTGACGTCAAAGGTTTTGAACTGGTGCGACCAATTCCCTTGCACTTTTCTCTCGTGAGATTGGCCTCCCCATCCTTCCAAGGAGGCGTCCGTGTGTATCACCACTGATGGTTGTGGTGGTTGTAGGGGAATTGTCCATGCTAGGCTGTTGGCTATTGACCACGGCCTTAACTGCGTGCGCAACAAGGTCGGGGTCAACCTTAGTTGATCTCTTCGAGTGTTTGCTGCGTATCTTCTCCAGACTCTTGACGCATCTTTTAGACGTGCTTTTAGCACCGGGTCTGTCACTGCTGCGAACTGCAGAGAGCCCAATACTCTTTCCTGTTGGCGTCTTGAAATCCTCTTGTGACGGATTAATCTCTTGACAGATCCCGCTATCTCTCTCTTCTTCTTAAATGGAATGGAGAGGTGGTGTGACTTAAAGTCACATTGGATTCCTAACCATTGGAACTTCTGAGCTGGAGAAAGGCGAGACTTCTTGCAGTTGATCTTGAAGCCCAGGTGTTCCAGAAACTGGATCACCTTTTTGGCTGCCTGCAGACAAGTAGTCATGGATGCTGCCCACACCAGCCAATCGTCTAGATATGCTACCAATTGAACTCCTTCGGAGCGTAACATCTGGACGATTGTGTCTGCTAGCTTCATGAATATCCTTGGGGCTATGTTCAGTCAGAAGGGCATTGCTCTGAAGACAAACTTCTTCTGAAGCTTGAATCCTAGGTAGGAGGAGAAAGGGAGACTGATTGGAAGATGCCAGTAAGCATCTGCTAGGTCTATTGAGACTGTACGCCCCTTTTGGTAGAAGGGTCCTTATGTGTTGCAAAGTAAGCATCTGGAACTCTTTGTTCTCGATGAACTTGTTGAGTGGAGACAAATCTAGAATGACTCTGAGTTTGTCTGAGTCTTTCTTGGGAACACAAAACAGCCTTCCCTGGAATTTGATGGACTTTGCTTTCCTTATTACCTTCTTGTTGAAGAGTTCTGAGATATATTCTTCTAACAAGGGCGTGGAGTGTTGGAACAATTCTGAAAAACGGGGTGGAGTTCTGTTCCATTTCCACCTGAGTCCATTCGTGATTAGGCTGTGGGCCCAGGGATCAAAGGTCCAGTGATCCCGAAAGTGATACAGTCTGCCCCCTACCTGGAGCCCCTTATTGCTTGGGGGGTCCAGAGGACTTGTTTCTGTGACCACGTCCTCTTCGGCCCCGAGACGGGTTTCCGGAGGAACTTCTCCTTGGGCCTTTTCCTTTCTGCCTAGGGTGAAAGGAAGTCGACTGCCTCTCAAAGCCAGGGTTAAACGCTGGAGACTGGGCTACCAGTTTTTGAGGGACCATCTGGAAGGTGGTCTGAGGTATCGTAGTCTTGGTCACGGCAGGAAGTTGTGCAGGTCTGCGTGGTCTCCTTTCCTTTTTATTCTTAGGCTGGGGGCCTCCGTCTGAAGAAGATTTCCTCTTTGAGGTCATGCCACTCTTTTGGAGAAGGTTCCTGTTCTCTGTGGCTGCCCAGGCTATGATCTCTTGGACCAGTTCCTGAGGGAAAAGGTCCTTACCCCAGATTCTCGAAGTAATCAGCTTCCTGGGTTCGTGTTTTACGGTCGCTGGGGTAAAAACGAACTCTCTGCAGGCTCTCCTTGTTCTGAGGAAAGCATATAAGTCTTTCACAAGGGTCCCCATGTGAGACTTGGCCAGGAATATGAACATTTCTGGGGCGTTCTGTAGGACTGCCCTCATTTCCAGGAGGTCTGATGAGAAAGGGAGGCCACAAGTCTCTCCTTCGTCTCCTGTTCCCTCCTCAGAAGATGGTCTGGTAACTTCGGAAGGTTCTCATTGAACTGCTGGCCTGCTATTACTGGATCCAACTTAGAGACGGAAAAGGTTAGGTGGACATCCTTCCACTTCTCCTCACAGGTAGGCAGTGCTAGAGAGAATGGTTTGCATTCCTCTAGGGTTGGGCAGGGTTTGCCCTCGCCGACTGCCTTGATGGCAAAATCTAGTGCTTTCTCCGAAAAGGGGAAAGAGATGGAGGAAGGCGCAAGAAAGGTGGGGTGTCTCTTGCTCAGTGCTGAGACTTATAGAGTTGGTGTACTCGGCTCCTTTCAAGGTTTTCAGGAGGAAGGCTTGCTCCTTGTCATGTTCACAATGACCTCTTTGGGTACCGTTTCCTCACGGGATGCATGTTCATCCCGCAGTCTCACTTAACAGTCTGGGTAAGCTGAAAAGTTAGGCCAGAACTCAGAGTCTTCAATTAGTTTGGCCCCCAACTTCTCCAAGACGAATAGTTTCCCATTCATCATGGGCATATGCTCCGCATACCTCCAGGGGTTGGTTTTGGAGCAATGAGGGAGATCCGACAGTCTAAGGGCCTTCTCAGTGGAGCCCCTGGTAGGTCCAGGACTGTCCACCCTTTCCTGTAGCATTATCTGCTGCTGCTTGATTGACTGCTTCATCATCTCTTGGGCCTTTTGGGACAATTCCTTCATCCGTTGGATCGATGTGAGGATCACTTTGCTCTTGTTGACCTATGCAACTGGTTGAGGAGTTGGGGCTGAACAAGTTGACGGCATAGGTTGGTATGCCATCACGGCGAACTGAGGGTCTTCGGTTGCCGTTGAAATGGATCCTTCTTCCTCCGCTTGTGGATGTTCCACGTCTTCTTCAGGGCCTCCTTGCAGTAGGTCCTGCTCCGTGTCAGTAGACACTTCTGACATCCGTTCTTGGTGGATGTCCATGCTTCCAGTGCCTTATTTATGTCTGCATCGATCTTCAGTTGTATGAGAGGAGGCTGGATCTGTTCCTGGGGCACTACCGCATTTGATAGAGCTTTGAAGAACAGAAAGCACTTTAGGGAGTCATTGGGTAAGTACGGTCCTGCAGAGTTCTTTTGGAACCCTCATACCCATTTGTGAGGGGTCTCCCTTACTGTATCCCTAGTCTCTATGTTGACTGGGAGGGCTTCTCCGAAGACGTTGGCCAGCAAGGTTGAGCAGGTGGTGCAACCCTTCGGGTGTCAATACTTAAGGACTCCCGACACGATGCAACAGGGGGCATGAGTCCTGCACGTCGTGGGTCCACAAAAGTCTTTGCCCTTGTGGTTGCAGAATAATGCTGCACACTTCTCCATCGGCTCCTTCTGTAAAGGAAAAGGGGTCAATGAGTATCATGGCTTTTATATCAGTGATATGAAAGCATACATTTTATTAACAATAGTAATCACTATTGTTTATAATAGCTTGGGATAGTACAGTAAGCTAGAAAGGAAGTAGAAAAGACACATATCTGTGTTTCCTCTCCCAGGCCATTGCTGAGACCTCTGTCAGTAATAATATTTGGTTCCCTGGTAGGGAGAATACAAGGTAGAATAAACTCTAGGAACTAGAGTTAGAGTTAGTAAGTTTCTATACTAACAATATCCACCTGTAGTATATACTCATACTGATCGATGATTTTTTAGGGTACTGATGATCGAAAAAACCATCTGGGTGTTAAGGGAGTACTCAGCCTCAACATAATATCGTGGTCCCAACAATTGATTGCAATAGGAAACACAGAGTATGTTAGAAAATATGTGTACTACTGTATAGTTGCATACTGTAGTTTAGCCGGTGGCATTGCCGGGGTTAGGTTAGTACCTGGCGGCAATAACTGATAGAGATAGAACAGCATTAAGGAAGGAGAGTTTCCTATTGTTATGTTTCAGCATAACAATTGGAAGTGTAGGAGGACTATCAGGCCGCCTACTGTCTCCTTGCCAGAATGAGAGTTCCAATTGAAGGGATAAGAATCTGTCTGATTCTGGCTTCCACCCATCCACAAAAGGCATGTCGCCGGCTATACCAGCCATGGCAATAATTGTGGATGGCAGTCCAAGAGAGGGCTGAGGACTTCCCAAAGTATGTTAGGTTTCCCACCGGCAGCCGTAAGGAGCCGTCTCAATCTTCCCCCAATAAATGTTGACTTCCTGTGAAGGAAGAAAGTAAGGGGGAAGATGGCTGAGGCGGCTGAACTAACTACTACCTGCAGGGTACCAGCCAGTAATGCAGTCAACCTAGCAAGCCGGGATGATTGTCTGAATATTGGTGAAAGAGTTTTGTGATGACTATGACGTCACTAAAGGACAGAAGGGGAAGGGTAAGGGTCTTATAGTTCATTGCAATGAGAGGTAGCGGTAGGTATGCCGCCTACCTTTAACAGTGAACTGAGGAAGCATGGCCTCCTGTGCTGACAACATCGTCGGCAGCAGAGGAAACATGGTTCCGTAGCTGACGACATCGTCGGCGGCAAGACAAGGGCATCCTGAGTTAGTTGCTATCTAAATGAAAGCCGGAGGTGGTAAGAACTCTGTTTTACTTGACGGCGATGAAGAAGACTGTGGTTGCCGCCTGTAGAAGCGGCGGCACTCAGGGAGGGAGGATGGGTTTAGCCTTATTTCTCTGAGAGAGAATGTATATCGTAACTTACCCATAGATTCTAGAGAATGTAAATTCTCATCCGAATCAATAAGGAACGATAGGGTGGGGCTAAACATGGGGAAATACTTTACTAACGTATATATGAGCGAGAGTAGCCTTGCTCCGGTAGGATCCCCGGCCAAGGTTGGTACCGCCGGGGTTTCCGCCACATACGAAAAGTAAAGTTACATAATAGGAAGAGGAATAATATACATGTATGCAAAATCTTCACTTGTATAATACCTGGAATTGTCGCCCTACTGACTAAATAAAATGCAATTGTAACAAGCAACTGCAGTCTTAAAATGGCAGCCTCTGGTTCTCGGCAAAGCTCAACCAAACACACTTAAATTATTGAAATTTAACTGTGAGAAATGGAGCCTAAAATTATACACAGGCAAGAATTAACACTCAACTTTCCAAAAGACGAAGATGCTGGAGATTGCATGATGAATGTTCCGATAACTTCTAACAAAACACTGGATTAATGTGGGAGAACACCTAGCTTAGAGCGCTACAAGGAAAGGAATGGCGCACGGTAGCAGTACGGATAGGAGGTCCATCGGGTACCTAGATCGGCATCCCCTTCTTTTGCCACTCTTCCCCCTTACATCAAAGAGTTAAATCTATCCGGGTGAAGATTGCTATGTGTTGTATCTAAAATATACATCCCCTGATATTATGAGATATCTTTAATTGGATATTCGTGCCAGGAGTTAGAATCCTGGAAACCTTCAGTTTATTTCTCTGGGAGTATCACTGTAGCAAATATCCCTTAGAAGGCTACCTAAAGGAACCCTTCCATCAGGACGACATAGCCTTAAGTTTGGTAAATAATTCCGGGAAAGGCCTCCCCCGTTTCTGATTTCCGGATCCGAAAATGAAGGATAGAGCGCCAACACTCTCACACTTGACAAACTAGAGAACCGCATCGAAGACGGTTTGCTTTCCCTGTATACGTTTAAGTCCAAAGATTACTCTATACCGGGACTGTCGGCACCGATATCACCTTGATGTTTAGACGCTACTCCAGGGCACAGAATAGTAAATCCCAATCAAGTGTGGTTGGACTGACTCAGTTACGTTAACGACAGTTTCACAAAGCGTTAGGGGGAGCAGTACTGTAAAAGTCAAAACGTCCTAAGGACCACCTGGAGGTAATACCGTAGAACATTACAATAAAGGATTGACACCGATAGCTTTACATTGACGTAAATATAAACTTCCCCTTGAGTCATATCTCACCTCATGAGATAACTCATTTAGTCATTTCAAAATGTAAAGGTTAAGTTAAAAAAAGTTAATAATCTTAACCTAAGAATGGCATTTATTTCCATAAAGTACAACAGGAATTTTCACCTAACTGACACAGGAAAAAACCCCGCAAAACTACCTAATTGAAATTTGAACAAAGACCGCATGGCATATGAAAAATGAAAAATGCCAAGAATATGATCAAATCAATTAAATCGTAAATCAATAATCAAATGACTAATCAACCAATGAAAGTAAAAATGGTGACTGAAATAATACCAAAAGTTCTAATCACTACTTTGAACACATTCCTCTCGGGCAAAAAATTTCAAACTTGATAGAGGGGAACGGGAACACAACTTATGGTAACGGACATGCTACGAATGATTAAACCAGACAGTTTGAACATGATTTCCTAGCTAAATGTGCACATCATCAAATAAAGGCTAGAAAAAAAAGGAGGGGACAGTTCCTTGGCCAAGAAAAAAAAGGGGGGGACAGTTCCTTGGCCAAGGTTGAGCACTGTTAATTAGTACTCACGCTCTTGAGGGTTGATTGTAGACTTTGTAGTGAAAGCATCTTGTGAACTGTTAAGAACACGGTGCATCTTCAGTTCTACACTGTCGTGTTTTGTCTTCGTCAGCCTACCTTCTAAATAATGGCTCAAAGCAAGGCATACTGTTGGTTAGTAACTGGTTGACCAACAGGTAGTTGAAGCGACACCTAAGTTAAAATGACATCTAAGTTGAAGCGGCGCCCAAGTTGAAGGGGCTATGCCTACGTCCGCCTTCCACGCTTCCTGTTTTTCAAGTGGGCCGCTCGAACCCTCCTGCCTGCCGTCACTGAGTTGGTTCAAGCCAGTCAAGTGGTTCTTCTTCAAATTTCCATGAGTACGTGGTTTGCTGAAGGGTGCTTTTTATAAATACAAGGATCATTCTTGAAACTCCAGGGGAAATTGATTATAAAGAAATCCTACTGTCTGGCTTATAAAAATCAATATACATAAAAAAATTAAGTGGTGTTTAGTGATGTTCAATAACACAGGAAACAATCCAAGCTAAACAGACTTATAAATAGGTACCGAGAAGTAAATAGCAATAAGCTAAGATCAATGAGTTACGTAAATGAAAGAGTTACTTAAATACAAACCAACTGTGGTTATACATCCAAAGCTTCAAGAACATTTGGAACAGAACGCAACCAAGCGTTGTTTTTAAAAATTGTCGACGGCCGGTTGCATCGTCAGAGCATTGTACTGTGAGCTCACGAAATGAGATAAAATCATCTACAGAGGAATGAGGTGATAAAAAGTAAAGCATTACAGGGGAATGATGGACATGTTAGCAGCAATGAATATTTAAGGGTATAATAATGAAGGTTACAAAGGAAACAAAAGAAAAACGAGTTTCATAAAACCCAGAAAATAACAAACAAAAAATAAAAATGGAATAACGGGGGTGACTAAAATAAAGCGTGGAAAGAATTTCCACACGACCCCCAGAAAACACCAATGCAATATCATATGCAGCGATGTCTCCAAGGCATTTGATAAAGTATGGCATGATGCCTCAAATATAAAATACTCCAATTGGAACTACCAATAGTAATGGAAAAACTCCTCTCAAGCTACATAAAAGACAGAACCGTCAGAATACATAGCAAAGATGGGAAACTGGGTGAAACAATAAATATAAAAAGTGGGGTGCCACAGCGGTGCATACTATCCCCAACTCTTTTTATCATCTACACAGCAGATATGCCAGCCACCCTGAATATGCCATAAACTATGCCTATGCAGATGACATCACACAAGTAATAATGCATCCTACAAATTCCAAAAGATTTTTCAAAGTAAAAACCGAAAGAGATCAAAAGAATAAATGATTACGAAAATAAGTGGCAAATAAAAACATACAGCAACAAATTTCAACTCTTATTAGTATATAAAAGTATGTAAGTACCAATAATAGTAAACAACACAAATATTCCATTTAATAATGAAGTTAAAATCCTTGGTCTCTATTGAAAGAAGTAGCATAAGCTGCCATATTAAACAAAAACTACAGCTGACAAAACTTAGAGAAGGAGAATTAAAACGTTTCAGACTATTGGATAAAAAAAAACAACATAAAATGAACCTTTACAAAAGCCTGATAAGACCTTTATTCGAATATCCAATAGCCTGTACAATGGCTCAATCAAAGATAAAAACCGTACAAAAATTCCAAAATGGAAACATAAGAAACATTCATGGCCAAAACCATAACAACAATGATAATAATATCAATGAAAACAGCGAAACACTCCATAACATAAATCTTGAACCAGTTAACGTCAGGTACCACAGATGGGCTACACAAGCCTGGGAAAGATTAAAAAACAATACCCAGAAGTTGCAACAAGTGAGGATATAACAGACACACAAAATGAGCATTCCTGGTGGAAAAGGATAGCTCCATTCATTGCTCAGGACGAAACAAATACAGCGTATTAAAATAAAACAAAAAAGTAAATAAACACAAATAAATAAACAAGCCCTAGAAAAGGAATAATCATGAAAACGCAAGTCCCTCAGAGGCTGGCAAGAGAAATCACTCCCTGGTAGTCCACTGTTACCTTCAACTATCGTACACAATGTAGATTATGCAAATCTACTCAAAAAGATTACCAAACAATAGCAAAACATTAACGACAAATGAAAATGATAGTCAGGAAATATAAAATAGAACTATATTTGAGATTTAACGTATATATTTACAGCATTACACAAGATCCAAAGAAATACTCAAGGCATACCAAACCTAAATAACACCTTTTGGGCTCGAGCCATGTCGTCCAGATGGAAGTTCCTCTAAGGCAGCTTTCTACTTGGGATATTTCTGCGAGTGATATACCAGAGAATTTTGCCTAAGAAGTATCGCAGGGTTCTATCCCTTGGAGCAAATATCCTGAGGGATATCATGTATGCAACAGGGACGTGTTTAAAACAAGCCACGGCTATCATTAACCAAATAGAGTTAACCTTGTCTTGAAGGGTATGGGATAAGATTGGATATATAGGCGAGAGAGCCGTTACAATTTCTGATCCCAGTGTGCTATTGTAAACATGTTGGCTGGTTCTCCATTCCTACTAGCAGCGCCATCTTAATGGTTTTGCTTCAGAGTTTTCTGCGTGGTTTTGTAGCTTTTTGAGTGATTTTGAGGTAATGGATGCTTCTGCTTCTTCCTCATCGACTAAGTTAAGTATCATTCCCTTTTGTGTCGTAGAATTTCGTGTCTCCACCTTGATATTTTTGCGCCATGCATGCATTTTTTGTCGGCGGCCATCGCATGGCCGAATCCAGCGGCTCATGTACCCAAATCACCCAGAAATGCTTAGTTAATTTTTCATAGTCTTGTGAGAATGTGTTTTATATATTCTTTTACAATTGTATTATGATTATGGGTTATATCTTTAGCTATTTTCTGCATGTCTGTATTTTATCGTTCTTGGCCCAGGCTAACTCTGATCTTGACTGTCGGCTATGACTGGTAATTGTGTACATATGCACCCTCACCTTCTACCACGTAACCTTATGGTTTTCGTAAGGCTGCCCATCCTCCCGGGCTCTTGATAAGTCATAGCAGGGAGCTGCAGTCCTGAAGGTCTTTCTGGGAGCACTGAATAGGGTTTTACAGCTGTCCTAGAGTGACAGTATTTCAGTATTTCAGTGTTTGGCCAGGTTGTGGGAACTTGTTTCCTCTGTCTACACTCTGTTGATCCATTAGAATGCAAGCACCCTTGTTCTAATGCTGACAGGTAGACCTTCTTTTTGTGTCGCCTTACCCATTCCTAGGCTTCCTTACTTAGTTTTTGGTAAGCTAGCAGCAGGTTGTGACGACTCATTCTCTGTGCCTTCTTACTGCAAACCCCTTGGAACAACATATTATTTCTAATGCTATAATTAGGCCTTCCTGTCCTGCTGCCTCACCACTTGCTAAGCCTGCCAACTGCTCTACCCCCCATCCCCCTTGTTTGCCTGGCTAGTGCGTTCATTTCCTCTGGAACATTGTGCCCCTCCCAGTCCAGTTCCCTGGCGACTGAAGTGTCCTTATTTGCTAGATAGATGGACGGGATAGCTTGTGGTCTATATAGACTGGCCTTAGGTAGGCAATATTTTATTCCTTCCCTGGATTAATTCTCTCTGCCACCTTAGAGACCACTCGTGGATGGTCTAGTTGCCCCTTTCCATTCCAAGTTAGGCCATAAATCCTTCACTGTCCTAGGAACTACAGTTCCTTTGTCTAGTCTACAGACCCTAGCATTTGAGCATCCTTCATCCACTATACAGGCTTGCCTACACAGTAGTTTTCTTATGGCCTAACCCTATCTAGGCAGAGATCTACAGTACCTTGGGGTTCTCCTCTGCCTCCTTAGTAGTTGCCTAGTCTCTGGCTGCAGCTTCTCATCCTAGGTTATGTATCTCGTGCTGCGGATTCTTGACTCCTTTGCCTGGTCGGAAATTTCCTGGCCGAAGTATTACTATCTGGCCATACTTCCAGTCCTGTCAGCTTGAGTTCTTCTAGCATTGGATGTGAGTAGGCTAGGCAACCCGTCCACTCTGCCCCTTTAGCCGCAGCCTTAGGCTAGTCGTCTACATCTTTTTCCCTCCATATCTGAGGAATATTCTCCTCTAAGGTTGGTTGATTGGATTCCTCCTGGCTGTCAGGATCTCCCTTAAATTTATAATTCGCGGCATCCTGGCCGTCTTATACGGCTATCATTATCTTGAAGGGCTACTCCCCTTCCTTATGATTTAATAATAAGAACTAGGTCTTTGGCAGATTTATTCATCAACTACCTTCCATTTCCTGTGCCTTTCCCCCTATTTGTGGACTGTTTCTATATAGGATCGTCCATTTTTCTTGCTGCCTGAACACCACTGTTGGGTTGTTTCAACATTCATAAGGGTAGTGAAAGGTTAGTTCATAAGCCATGGTTGCTAGGAATAGCTGCCGCCTTAGACACGGCTGCTGGCGCCTTAGACAGGGATGCTGCCACCTCGAGGGCAGCCGCTGCTGGCTTAGGCAAGATGGTATGCGAATTTGCCACTTTAGGTTGTCTAATAAACCAACTATGCAGGAAATGGTGTTCCACTAATGTGCCCCTTTCTTCCTATTGTAACAATATTTTTAAGTTTCTGAGCTGTTTGCCATGTACCTCTGCTGCAGTTAAGCCATAGCCATAGCTAGTATAGCAGAAAATTTTTTAAGCTAAAGATTATTTTCGGAAATTTCTATTTTTATTCATATTTTCATACTTATTTTCAGATATAAAATTTTTTTTATATACTACTTGTACTCATTGAAAATTTTCTATCTTTACAGGTTGCTGAAGACAAGGAGTGTTCGACGGTAATCTGGACCAGGCCATCTGGGAACCTTCCCACTGCAGGGACCTCATATACACTGGTTTCCATGCTACCAACGTTTCCCAGGACGAGAAAGTTCAGGGTCAGAAGACCATTAAACATTGTGCAAGAGGCTTTCAGAAGCTCTCTCAAGATGGGGCCCTTTACCTTCGTTCCATGGAACTCAAGGACCTCCTCTTTCCCAAGGCCAAGGTGACGGCAGTTTTTGGTCACCAGTTACCGATGGCACAACTCCAGCCGGTACCATTGGATCATGCGGATAATGAATTTTGGGGCCCTCTTCAAGTAGTGAGCCTAGAAGTCGACAACATGTCGACGACCTCTTCTGTGACGTCTGAGAGGGAAAGGATCCTGCTGACCACGGAACCCACTGATGAGTCCCCGGATGTCTATCAGGTAAAAACAGTGTCCAGAACGTTTTTAGCTCATTCCCCCATCCCTGTATCTACCACTCCTGCCTCCACTTCGACTCATGTTCCTACTCCAAATATACCTTTGTTTCCAGGTCAGTTAGAATTTATGGCATCCATGAAGGCATTCAATGAAAACTTACATGCTGAACATAAATGGGCTCAAGCGTCCTTAGAGGCAAAGATGGAGGTTTTTCAATAAGCACCTAATTCTAAGGCTCCACCAGCGTCAAGCCTACCAAATTTCTCTGCAAAACATTCTTAGTGTTATGCTGAGCATATGGCTTTAAGTGAGGGGTACCTCCACATTGGAGAAGATATGGGCTCTAAACCCGTCTCCGACTTAGATTTCTACCCCTCAATTGACAATTATCCTTAATGCTATGTAAGGCTAAACTCGGAAGCATCCATTAGAGATGATACGATCCCTAAGGAGACGATCATCCTGAACCACAGCAAGGCTCAGTCCTTATTAGTAAAAGAGCTTAAGGCGGCCCTATTTACAAATACCCAGCTTTCAGATAGCAGGCCACCTTTATTACTACCAAGGGTACCGTCTTTCCCTTTGCCTCGAAAAGTTTAGAGGCTGTGAAGACGGCAGTAATGGAAGGTAGACATCTACCAGTGCAAGAGGAGTGCAAAGTCTCCCTAGGCCTTCCTTATGACTCAGTTTGGATGATGTCCAAGAAGCCGTTACGGTGGGAAAAATTTGATAAGGTCATTGGAGGCAACCAGTTCAACAAAAGGTTGTCTACAATCCCCGAATCCTTTTTGATGGAAGAATTGGAACCAAAGAGAGACTGTCTGCTCCGTTGTCCTACCAGTCCTATCAGCAATTTTTTCTTTGGGGGGGGGGGCTTAATCCATGGTGTCCTGATGCAAGTTGCTCAAAGGCAGCTTTCTACTTGGGATATTTATGCAAATAATATACCAGAGAATTTTACCTGTAAAGGTACCAGAAGATTCTTACCGCCAGAGAAAATACCCTCAGATATTGTGTAAACACCACATACATGTTTAAAAAAACCCACTGCTATCCTTCCCCGAATAAAGTTAACCTTGTCTCGAAGGATATGGGATAGGATTGGATACATGGGCGAGAGAACTGTTACAACTCCCGATCCAAGTGTGCTACACCTAACAGGTTCCTTGTAAAACCATTCCCTTTTGCACAAACACCATGTTGATAGTCGCTTGGAGTTTATTCTGCATGATTTTGTACCTTTTTGAATGATTTTGCGATTATGAATGGCTCAATTTCTTCCTCATCGACTAAGTTGACTACCCTATTCTTGTGTGTTGGAGAATTTTGTGTCTCCATCCCATTTTTATTCTATGTGCATGCCTTTTATTGCCTGCAGCCGGAGAGCGGCCAGCACCGGCATCTCATGTATCCACAATGCTCAGAAATGCTTAGTTATTTAGTCATATTATTGTAAGAATGTGTTTCATATTATTCTTTTACAATTGTGGTATGATTGTGGGGTATCCCCCCTCTTTTTACCGGTCTTACTGAAAAAGAAGCTCAAGCCGTGGTCCATTGCCAAGAGTTTGTCGAGACATCCCTCTGCAGTATCTCCCTCCTTCCGTGTAAATTCACACGGATGCCTCGGAACAAGGCAGGGGGGGGGGGATTCCCTTCCAAGAAAGTACAGGGTCTGTCTTCAACCACATTTCAGAAATTTTATATCAACATTCTGGAAGATGTGGCAGTGTTTCTGACTGTAAAGAGACTGAACTAAAGACAAAATCATACATCATATTAGTCATCAACAACAGGACTGTAGTCCAATGTGTCAACAAACAGGGGTCCAGGTCTCCTCAGACCAACAATGTGATTCTAGCCATTGTCACTTTTGCAAAGCGGAGAAATGGCCATCTCTCTGCAGTTCAACTAGAAGGGGTTCACAACGTAACGGCAGACACCCTGGCCAAACCAAGCTTTTGGAAACAGAATGGTCTCTGGACACAGAATCATTCTGTTTGATCCTAGAAAGAATCATTTTGTTTGATCCTGGAAACAAGTCCCAGAACTTCAAATAAATCTCTGCGACGAGCTTCAACAAGTAACTTCTCTGGTATATAGCATCAAACTTAGATCCAGAAGCGGCAGGAACAGATGGCATGTCCCTGGATTGGAACCAATGGTCTCACATCTACCTATTTCCACCATTCAACCTCCTAATGAAAGCCCTGAACAAGCTGAGGACTTTCAAGGGAACAGCGGCTCTAGTGGCTCTCGAGTGGCCCAAGAGCAGTTGGTATTCTCTTGTTCTGGAACTCAAACCTCTCCACGTCCCTCTACTATCTCCAGTGCTGTCCCATGATGTTCAACAGAAGACTATCTTCGCTTCCTCTTGGATAACGAAAACCCTTCAGCTAATAATTTCTCACCCTAGCGGCTCAAAGAAAGTTCAGAGTTGTGAAGCAGAGAATTGACTTCTTAGAAGAGTACAAGTCCAATACCACAGAATGACAGTACTTCTCTTCCTGGAAAAAATGGGTTGCATTCGTGAAATGACATCAGCCCTCTTCTATTACTATGGACTTCTGTATTTCTTTCTCTATTTCATTGCATGATCAAGGTCTGGCCTCTACAACTATTGCCTTATGTCAGTCAGACCTAACTAGACCCATCGCTTCTGCTTTTGATATTGAACTCAATAGCGAATTGTTCAATAAGATCCCGAAGGCTTGCGCTAAATTGAAACCAAATGCTCCTCCCAAGGCTATCTCAATGTCGTTGGATAAGGTCTTGCACTTCGCCTCCTCGATAGATTAATGCCACTACCTCTCTGAGGAATCTTACTCAAAAGGCTATCTTTTTGCTTGCTATGGCTTCTGGTGCTAGAGTCAGGGAAGATAAATCTTTACTCAGATCCCGCATTCTTGCCGAAAAAAGAACTTCCCAAGAAACACTGGGGTCCCTGGAAGATTGTTCCACAACAGGAGGATCTATCTCTGTGCCTCGTGGAATGCCTCAAGGGCTACCTGTTAAAGAGTCGGGCCTTTAAAGATGGTCAACTTTTTAAAGGGGAGATGAGAGGATCTAATCTTTCTCTGAAATAACTAAGGTCTAAACTCACATATTTCATCAGAAGTGGTGACCCTGATAGTATGCCATCGGGTCATGACCCTAGGAAAGTTGCCTCTTCCTTAAACCTTTTCCAATCTATGTCCTTTGAAAGCTTACAGGCTTACACAGCATGGAAATCTTCAAGAGTGCTCTTCAAACATTACTTATGTCAGTTGGGAGAGATCAAACACTTTGTAGTGGCCCACTGGTAGGTCATTAAACCAGCTTCTTTTTGTGTTGTGCATAGACTCTTCTGGACTGTATAATTGGGACTTCTCACTCTACACTGTGAAAGTGGAATGATGTTTCAACTTTTCAATGTGTACTATTTTATAATTATAAAGAGTCAAAGGTGATATTTTCCTCATACGTTATTTTACTACTCTGTTACATAATTCTGGGGTCTGAAAACTTCAGTTTTCTGCACATATTTCATACTCTTATTGTTACATTTATGAATCTTTGGAAATAATAAAAGATTATTGTTCTTTATGCATTGCCTTTCATTGGACCTACTGTCCACAATAAAAGCAGTATACCTCCAATTTTTTAACACTCCTATCATAGACTGTGGTCTGATTGACTTCTGGAGACAAAGATTTTAATCAGTGTGAGTGGGACTGTGCCATTGAATTCCTTTGCTCCAACCTAATTTACAAACATATCGCTTGTGATCATAGCTTGGCACCATCGTTCCCAGTTCTAGGGGAAGTCTGGCTATGTCTATGAGGGATCAAAGGGTTAAAACACTCCTGGCCACAACTGAGAATACTAATTCTCTGGTACACTTCCATCAGGATGACATGGCTCGAGCCCAAGAAACGGATTTTGACATAGGAAAAATCTATTTTTGGGTGAGATAGCCATGTCGTCCTGATGGGCTCACCCGTTACTTTCCCTTTCCTACCAATTCTCAGTATGAGTCCTTGCATCATGCGATGGCTGCTCCTGGAATGGTTTCACAGGAAACGTCTCTCATGTCGATGGATAATGAGACATCGCAACATGGGTTTTCTCACTTTATTATGAAAGGTTTGTGAAGACACTAGGCACAGTGATATAACTCTCAGCGTACCATATTGTTCTTGTGAGTGGTCGAGTGGTACTGCCATTCCTTCTGAGCAAATTATACATTGTTGGTCCGCCAATATTACTAGAACTGTCATATTTGTGGAAATCTCCACTGTGATGGAAATATAATCTCACCACTAGGCTTACAAAATGTCACATATCAGACTTACTACACGTCACCCATAACAGAGTTCAGTGATTGCACACAATAATTTAAGACGGTCATATTACTCTTAAAAAGGTCATTAATCTCACTGTATAAAACCCATACTGCTAAATATTTTCCATACAAGGCTTAAGATATTACTCCTCCACCCAGGCTTCTCACTCCAGGAGGAGGTGCGCACTCGCCCTCTCTAGTCTATGATATATAGAGGACACTCTGATCCGGAATAGGACATGGTGTGTAATAGACTGAAATGCAACACAAAACATATACATGGAGATCACCCAAAAAATAGACATCTTTCGAAAAAAAAATAAATAAATATTTCATGTAAAAATGTACAAAACATGTAAATTAATTCCACTGATTTCTTCCGAGGACTTCTGCAACTATAATACAAAATACCCAAAGTAAAACAAAATATCAATATCGGTATTACCCAACCTCATCAATAACCTACCTTTGATTGTGTGCAATACGGGCCTTTTAGGCAGGATATTGGTCTGAATGAATATTCTTTCATCCCTCGATTTTGCTTGTCCGGGTTTACGGCACAATTTCGCAACACAACTCCCCACCACCGTTATGCCATTTTTAAATTCACTCCTTACATTTGAGACTATTAATCGGTGATCAATAGTGGTTTTCCCGAAAAATTATTCAGCTTCCTGCCCTTTCCTTATAACTCTAAGTGTAAGGTATTCACATCAACACATTCTCTATAACTAACTCTCACCGAGGCTGAACTTTAATCCCGTAGCCACTTGCCCTTCGGTAACCAATCCCAGCAACCAGGAATCATATAAATACCTGTACATCAACAATACAGCATCCACCTAACGGATCACACCTGACCTAACTAACCTTTCTCTGTTTATAGGTTCACTCAGCAGTATGTCATACATATTGCTACACTCAGCAAAATTATCACAACACTTTACTTCTACATTAAGCACCCAAATAAGAACACACATTGTTATCATGGGGTTTATTTAGAACAGGTCAAAAGAAGAAATGAGGTCTGTTCAAACAACAACAGCAGAATAAAAAATCCTACTCATCAACTCAGGGACTGTAGTGTATGCATGGGTAAAAGGGGTACTTTTGAAAACTACCTCTTCCGGAACCACATATATGTGTGCCTGATGATGTTCAGATGGTGCTCCATTAATATTGTTTTGTATCACTACTGTGTTAGATTTAAATATCTTTACTTGATATGGACCCAAGTAACTGGCTCTAGTTTGTGTTTCCTAGGCTGTAACCGTTTCAAATACACAGGATCGCTCACAAATACTTTTACTGGTGCAGTTTTGAACTGACCATCATACTTTGATCAGTGTTTTTTGTTACCTTTCAGTGGTGTTCATTACTCTCCTTATGAGATTTAGTAAGTAGACACAATATTGCTCAGTCGAACAACTTAGCAAGTGTTGTGAATTAATTAGAACAGTATACGGTCCATACACTAAAAAAGAAAGTCGTGTCCCTGAGCGAGGCATTATATGCTCAGCTGTAGGGAGCATGGCGTGCCAATGACGGGGTCATCAGTCACTAAGTAATGCAAAATTGGCAAAACTTCCCTTTTATGCGATTCCACTAAGCCATTAGATGAAGGCCTATATGCGGTCACTGAAAAGTGTTCAATTTTTATCAAGTCCGTGACTGATTTCACCACCTCATTTATAAACTCGAGACAATTATCACTTGTCAAAATTTTCCAGCAACCAAACCTAGTAATGAAAGAGCACAACACCTCGACTAATGAATTTGCAGAGTTATCCAACATTGCATAAGTATGAGTGTAACGAGTAAATGCATCCACAAATACACATATATACTTATATTGTGTTATACTAGTAGGAAATGGTCCTACCACATCCATATGCACCTTATAAAATTTAATAGGAATCACAGGCCACGTTCTGGCTTACGGTACAGTGTTTTTATGTTCTTTGAAACAGTTATAAGCATGACAACATTCTGTATAGGTTTCTATAGATTTTTTCATTCCTAACCAAAAGAAGGATTCACGTGCTCTTCTTAATATTCTATCCCCAAATTCCCAGCATACAGACTTGCATGTACAATGTGGATGGCTCGATTAATTAAAGAGGGAGAAAGAACTAACCATTCACAAAATGCCCCTACCCTCTTCTTGTAAGCACTATATGAGATATCATTCGCTATAAAAAATATTCTCACGAGGCACATTCAGAAATGATGGATAACTCTCTTTCCATTCCTCTTTTTACTGTCCCTCTCGGACTTCCTTAATGTCCCAATGTTCTAGGTCAATCACACCTGCATTATCAGGGCACTCATGCCAGACACCCCTGGTTATGTCCTCGCCCACCCACACATATTCACGTTCACTATTTCCATCTCTCTCCCTTCCCTACATATCCACTAACCCCCCCCCCCCTCTCTCTCTCTCTCTCTCTCTCTCTCTCGCTTGTGGATCTCATTTTCTGATTACTCCTCACATGAATTCACATCCCGTTTTCAATTTTAATGGTGTCTTTCAATATTTTGGGTTTGCTCATCATTTCTCTTTTATGCCATAGGTGTTACTCCTATTACTGCACCTTTAGAGAGGGCATCACCTACCTTGTTACTTTACCTTTTGTGATCAAACCCCTTAATGTTGAACTCTAACAATCTTTCAATCCATCTCGCTTGTCTAGATGTCAAGTCTCCTTTGTAAAATAAATCACGTAATGGACGATGATCACTTTGCAACTCAATCGGCTGACCTAATAAAAAGAACTAACGCTTCTCTAAAACCCAAAGAATAGCCAATGCCTCTCTATAGAATGTACTATAATTTTTTTCTCCCCTCCTTTTAATGCCCTGAAAGCAAAATGAATGGGTCGCTCTCTACCTTCATCATCTTGTTGAGAAATTACGCCACTAATAGCTACACTACTTGCATCTGTTGTCACTAAAAACTGGTAATCAAATCTAAGATATGTGAGTAACTCATTGCTAGTTAAGACAGCTTTCAAATGGTTAAAGGATCTTTCTTCTTCCACTCCCCAATTTATTACGTTTCGTTTCTTCAAAGCATCTAAGGGTCTCACTGTCTCTCCAAAAACCTCTTATGAATTTACAGTAATAGCCTACCCAGCATGCCCAAGGAACCCAGCTACTTCCTTAGGGGTACGTGACCTGGGGAATTCTCTAATAGGTTCTACTTTACTGGGGCAGGGTTGGATACCTTCTGGGGATATTATATAACCTAAAAATTCGACCTGTTTACAGAAAAATTTGCACTTTGACAAATTTATTCTCATACCACCATTACAGCGCAATGCTTCTAAATTTTACAAATATTTCTATTATGTTCTTCTACCATTTTCCCTGTTATTATGATAACGACTAAATAAGCAAGAACATAATAGGCAATTAAGGGAGACAACACTGCCAACATTACTCTAGGAAAATTAATGGGTGTATTTTTAACCCCAAAAGGAAGAAAATTAAACTAAAATAGTTGATCGTTGGCTATAAATGACATTATGCATTTACTGTCTTCCTGAATGGGTACTTGATAGCATCCATATTTTAAATCGATAGTGTTAAAATATTTACTATCCCATACCTTCACAATCTTAATGAGCCACCCTTTTTCCTAACAGCTACAATTGGAGAAGCCCACGGGGATTCCCTCTCCTCGATAATCCCTTGTCCCTTTAATTTACTAATTTTCCCCTCTATATCTCCCTAGAAATGTACAGGTACCTTATAAGGCCATGACCTGATCGGCCCTGCCTGCCCCATTTCAATGCTAAAGGGAAATCGATCAATCGATCTCCAAATGCAATTACATCAGAATAACTATTAACAATGTTACTAATTACAGGTTGATATTCTAGCGGACATAGTTTTCGCACTTGCATAATCAAGTTGTGAGTGCGTTTGTCCGTACGGGCTGGAGTTGTGGCTCCCAAGATCATATATTTGTAATTTCCCACTTGTCCATTTCACACACAGAATCACTCCCTAACACAAGTCTTTTATTTGATAAATTGACTATTGTAATATCCGCTCTGTTTTCTTTTATTTCTGGCAAGCCCTTTAAGACTACGTGTCCCCATTCATCATGGGGTTTAACTACGATCTTGGTTCCTTCCGGGAGAGACTGAGACAGGGTCACTGATCTGCTTTTAGTGTCTGGGGAAGCAATACTTCTCCTCTTTCAGGTACAGCTGTTACCTTACTTAACTGTATCTCCTTTCCTGCACAAGCACTTACTCTCTCATGACTTTCTATCAGCAAAATGCACCTTTCTGCTTTTACTGTTTTTCTAGCTTTTTCCCCGAAAATGAATATTTGATTACTCATTGTGAAATCCAAACCAAGTATTACCTCAATTTCTGGAATTTCCAAGGGAGGCAAGATGAAAAAAATCATGTGTAAACTTTACAGATCGACCTTAAAGCAGACGATTGTTGTATGCCTTGCCTGTAGATTATTTCCTCCTGGTGTGTAGAAGATGATTTATGCCATGACTGTGGTAAGTTTGAGGAGATTCCTTATTCAAAAAGTGAAACACTGGCTCCTGTGTTGATCAGCACTCAAATGGATTTATCTGGTAGGTCAATCCTGACTGCTAAAATTCCGAGCCACACATTTTAGTCCCGATACGTGCGGCACAGGCCATAAACCTCGCTTGCAGTACCGCTGCCCCCTGCTCCTGTCTCTAGTGCTGCGGGGGTAAGGCTAGGGGTACCGAGGGGGCACCACTGCCTGCTCCCTCATAGTCACAGCTTCTTAGATTGCTTCTGTTGTCATGCGGTGGGGGATGGGGGGGGGTTATCGATATTCCTCTGTTACCTTTTCCTGTGTACATAGTTCCTCAGTAATACTGTATGTGTCACAGGCTTCAGTCTTAAGGGGACTGTCCGCCATGTCCGCCAGTTTTTTGTTTTCAATCATTCAAAACACACAATTTCTATATATGTTTTAGACATATAATACAGTAATGCCTCGCAACACGAAATTATTGGTTCCGTAAGGGCTTTCGTAAAGTGATTTTTTCGTGTTGCGAGTCGCCTTTTACATGTAAATAGCCTAACTCGTTCCAGACCCTAGAAAACCACCACATAAAATAATTATAAAAAGGATATGCACCACTAAACAGTACTAAATGTATGAAAAATACTGTATTTTGATCATCTAATGATAAATTAACATTGATAATATGTAAAAGAAGTGTTTAAATAGAGCAAACAGTAAAAATACAGTAACAAAAATGTGGAACTTTACCTTTGAAGTGAGGCGATGTCCGAGAGCGAAGTGCGGGGCGGTAGAGTTGGATCATAACGTCGGAAAACATTTACAAGTGGCAGTAAACATAAACACTTAACAAAACAGATTTATAAATGTCAGAAAACATTAACACTTAAGTTTAGGAAACACATCTACAAATTGCAGGAAATATTAACACTTAACTTTACAACAAACTTTAAATAAAATTTCTCTTTTTTTTCCTTTTTCTCTTTTTATCTTTTTTTACTTTACATTTTGTATTTTCTAAATTTAATTACACTACGTATTTTCTTCATCACTGCTATTTTTCTTTCCTAGCTGGTGCTACATCTGCTTCTACCAAATGCCTCTTTCTAAAATAATCATCCAAAGAAACTTGTTTCTGCCTGCTTCTTAAAATTTTCCTGAAATGACTCAGGCAAACTTCATTACAGCAATCAAGCGCACGAACTGTGAGAATTTTTTCTGGGTGTCTCTTTTCTACAAAAGCCACCACTTTAAAGTAGCCATCTAGACCCTCCTCTATTTCTGCCACTGTCAGTGGGTTATCCTCCTCCCCCCTGGTGTACTCTTTCTGAACATTTACTCACATGGCCTCCAACTCCTTCAGGCCATCCGTCGTAAGTTCCTCTTGATGCTCCTCGATATGCTCATCAATGTCGGCCTCATCAACTTCCAGACACATGGACTTCCTGAGTGCAACAATTTTGGCAACTTCAGATTGAGCAACAGGATCAGGATCGTCAACATTATTGGAATCGTTTTCAGTTTGGTCTGCGTGGAAGTCCTCGAAATCTTGTGCAGAGATGGCATCAGGCCACAGCTTCTTCCAAGCAGATTTCAAGGTGCGCCTCGAAACCTTCTGCCAAACTTGATCGATTATTTTGAGGCATATGACAATATCAAAAAGCTCCTTCCAAAATTGATGAAGAGTGAGGTTTGTGCTCTCAATGATTTCGAAACATTTATTGAAGAGATATTTTGTATACAATCTTCTTGAAGTTTGAAATCACTTGCTGGTCCATGGGCTGGAGGGTGGTGTTTGGTGGAAGATAGAGAATCTTGATGAAGGAATATTCTGCTACAATATCTTTATGGAGGGCAGGAGGGTGAGCAGGGGCATTGTCCAGCACCAGCAGGCATTTCATAGGGAGGCACTTCTCTTCCAAATACTTTTTCGCAGTCGGACCAAAACATATATTTATCAACTCAATAAACAATTGTCTTGTTACCCAGGCTTTTCAATTAGCCCTCCACAACAGGTTTAGATTTTCCTTATTGACTTTGTGGGTCTTGAAGGCTCGAGGAGTATCGGAGTGACATACCAGCAGGGGTTTCACCTTTCAATCCCCACTGGCATTTGCAGAGTGCAAGGGTAAGCCTGTCCTTCCCATAGGCTTATGCCCCGGTAGCCTTTTTTCTTCTGCAGTGATGTACGTTCGACGATGCCTTCTTTTTCAAAAAAAGAAAAAAGCCCAGTCTCGTCGCAATTGAAGACCTGCTGGGGACTGTAGCCTTCCTGGACAGTCAACTCGTCGAACGTCTTAAAAAAATTTTCCGCCGCTTTCAGTCCAAGCTCGCAGCCTCCCCATGATGCACCACTGAATGAATGCCTGAGCATCTCTTAAATTTTTCAAACCACCCATGAGAAGCCTTGAACTAGGGGGGCTCCTGCTTCAATGTTCCTTCTCCTGCATCGGCTTCGGCCTGAGCAAGCCCGAGATCACCGAAAATGGCGCTGGCTTTCTGGCAGATTATCGCTGCGGTGATAGTGTCTCCAGCCATTTCTTTGTCCTTTATCCAGACAAGCAGTAGTATCTCCATCTCATCGTGGACGTGGCTCCTCTTGCTGGAAAAACCAGTCATACCCTTAGAAGGTGTTGCTGCTTTGATAGCTTCCTTCTGCTTCAGGATCATTCCTATCATAGATGGATTTCAACTATATTCTTCCGCGAGCAAACTTATCTGAATGCCAGCCTCGTATTTCTTGATTATTTCCACCTTCATCTCCATGGAAAGCATCATCCTCTTCTTTCCCTTGACATCAGCGACTTTCATGGGACCCACGGCTAATGACGTAATGTAATATAACACACGATAACAGTACGTACTGTAAAATTGTTACGAAAACGAAATCACAAACGCTAAATCAATGAGTATGATACCACTGCCGGAATGAAAACACATAGGAACGCCAATGCGTAGATGCACGATGGGATAGAGTACAGTAGATGCCGACCAATAGGAGAGCAGGATCTCATGGTGGTAACTAGCATCCAATGGGAATGCAGGAGGATGGTAGCGAGTTTACTGGCTGGCGGCGCACGAATTCTAAAATCCATATCGGATACGGCAGAGCTCTCGCTCCATACCGCCTTTCGTTGTCCGAAAATTTTTCATAATACGAGTCATAAAATTCTTCACATCTCCTTTCACAAAGTGAAAATTTCATAAGCCGATACTTTGGTATCGAGAAGTTTGACTGTACCTTCATCATATAAAAATTTCAAGTCATTTGATCAAAAACATATTTATTTATTAGCAAAATTATGATTATGAAAATTTCGGGAATATTTTTTTCAACTAATATGACACCAATTGTATTAAAAATCATACCATCAAAACTTCTTTATAAATCGAATAATTTGTGAAAGATTTTAGATTTTCCTTTTTCTTTATTATTTTTTTCTTAATTTTCTTTGTCTATACGTAGAATAATCATGAAAAAAAGAGAAAAAGGGAAATCCTAGTTCACAAAATTGTGGGAGTTTTATTTTTCTTTTCAATTATAACTTTCCCTCAAAAATTGAGTAATAAATAAGTGAGAAAAATGTGCCGAAGTGTGCATAAGTATGTTTTTGAGGTATGAGCTCCCAAAGATTTGCAATAAATTTTCACTCTTTTTCTCAGAGAAATCAAGATAACATTATTATGATGACCTTACTTTGTACTTATATTGTTTATTCCTACATGAAGACTCCCTAAACGAGGTATTTCAACACTATGTGTACTAATACTCTTGGTGTAAGGGTGTCATGAGTTGCCACCAGCCTCTCATTGTTGCCGGAGTTTTAGTTAGTATGTTCCAGCTTTGTACTCTTTTTTCATCTTTCCCTATCTTTTTGGTTCTATTTTGTTGCTCTTTGCTTACTTTTAGTTCTTTCTTTGACCTTAGGTAACATTGGCTTTGCTATAAAGTTAACGAAGACGTTGTGAAAATAATTTATATACGAACTGCAAGTAAACAAACACACATGCAATTTAACTTTTATATGTCTTTGGAAACTGTCTGTTCTTCTAAGAGATTGTAGTTGCGTTCGCCTACCCTCAACCAATGCCTTTCATCTCTGCCAGACATACGAGATTTCGAAATATAAGTGAAAAAATTGCTATATAAATGAAAAAAGTAAACATGCAAAGACGATTCTGTCAAACAGTCATGCAGACGGTCTCCATAAATACATAAGAAAAGTGTTCATGGCAGAGGAAGGTCTGGAAGGGGTAGCCAGTCTAGGGGGCTGAGGAAGTAGAGGAAAGGTGTTTAAAGAAGCATGTCTTTCAAAACAACAGTGAATAGCTACCGTTAGGGGGAAGACTTTACCTTTTTTGGGATCGATGGGAGTTTGATCCTTGGGCTCACAGCATAGTCTCAAAGGGACTAGGCTGGAAATGGAGACAGAAACCACCCCAGTTTATGAGATTCTTCTAACCCCAACCCCATTCTTGGAGAATTACGTACAGGATCTTCTCCGGAAGGGAGTTATCTGTTGCACATAATCCATGAACTTTCAAGTGTAGCTATTCTCCGTGCCCAAGAAAGATTTGAACACTTTGAACTATTTTGGACTTATCCCTACTAAAGAAATTCCTTCTAAATGACAAGTTCCAAATTCTTTCTCCCAAAAAATGGACCCTACTACCCCAGGGGTCCTTACCGATGCCTACTGGCATCTTCCGATAGGTCAGCGCTTCTCCCCCTACCTTGGTTTCAGACTGGCAAGAAAGACCTACGTATTCAGAGTTATACCCTTCGGACTCAGTATAGACTCCAAGGATTTTCACAAACCTAGTTGAGGCTATTGTCCAACAACGAAGGAACAAAGGCCTTCAAGTGATGGTATACCTAGACGACTGACTAGTCTGGGGTGCAACAAAGTCGGAATGTCTTCTAGCAGCTCAAGAAGTCATGAAATGCCTACAGTTTCTGGGCTTTCAAATCAACCTCGAAAAGTCAAGGCTATCTCCGCCTCAGGAATTCCAGTGGCTAGGGCTTCACTGGAATCTTAAGTCTTACATCCTTTCTTTACTGCTAAGCAAGAGACAGAAAATTGCTAAATCTGTCAGGTACCTACTTCAATAAAAAATAATCACCAAACATCAACAGGAAAGAACCTAGGATCGCTGCAGTTCGCTGCCATGACAGACCCAATCCTAAAAGCAGAGTCGGGAGAAGGCATCAAATGCTCAGAGAGATCTTTGCCACAAAACCCCGGCTTTGCTGCGCAAACAGTTCAAACTGTGGTCCACTACCAAGAGCTTGTCAACATACATCTATCTAAAGTATCCTCCCTCTTTTGTGACAATTCTCACGGATGCCTTGAAACAGGGATCGGGGACATTCCCCTTCCAAGAAAATACAGTCAGTGGTCCGCCACATTTTCGGAAATTCCATATCAACATTCTGGAAGCTATGGCAGTATTTCTAATTCTGAAGAGACTTAACACGAAGAAAAAAATCACATCAAATTAGTCATCGACAGTAAGACCATAGTCCAGTGTGTTGACAGACAGGGTTCCAGGTCTCCTCAGATCAACCATGGGATTCTAATCATTTTCACCAAGGCAAAGTGGAGAAATTGGTCTCTTCCAGCAGTTTACCTAAAAGGGGTTCGCAGTGACGGCTGACTCCCCATCAAGATCCAAGCCTCTGGAAACAGAATGGTCCTAGACGCAAAATCATTCTGTTTCATCCTAGAGCAAGTTCCAGAACTGCAAATATATCTCTTTGCCACGAGCTTCAACAAGAAGGTTCCCTGGTATATAGCACTGAGTTTAAATCTGGAAGCAGCAGGAACGAATGCAATGTCCTGAATTGGAAACAGTGGTCTCACATTTTCTTATTTTCACCCTTCAACTTCCTAATGAAAGTCCTGAACAAACTGTGGACGTTCAAAGGGACAGCGGCTCTAGTGGCTCCCAAGTGGCCCAAGAGCAATTGGTACCTTCTTCTTCTGGAACTCAAACATCTCCAGATCCCTCTACTATCTCCATTGCTGTCCCAGGATGTTCAACAGAAGACTGTCTTCCCTTCCTCTTGGATAACGAAAAAGATTCAGCATATGATTTTCTCGCCTTAATGGCTCAAAGAAAGTTCGGAGTCACGAAGGGGAAAATTAACTTCATAGAAGAGTACAAGTCCGATACTATGAAACAACAATACTCTTCTTCCTGGAAAAAAATGCCTGGAATTCGTTAAAAGGCAAAAGTCCTCTTCCATTATTATGGACTTCTGTATTGCCTTCTTTATTTCATTACACGAACAAGGCCTATCTTCTACAACTATTGCCTCATGTAAGTCAGCACTAACTAGACCCATCACTTATGCTTTTGATATTGAACTCAATACAGAACTGTTAAATAGAATTGTGAAGGCTTGTGCTAAATTGAAACAAAATGCTCCTCCAAAGGCTATCTCATGGTCGTTGGATAAATTCTTGCACTTAGCCTTCTCGATAGATAACGCCACAACCTCTTTGAGGGATCTTACTCAAAAGTCAATCTTTCTGGCTTCTGGTACTAGTCAGCAAGATTGTGGCACTTTCAAGGGATGATAGCCACATTGAATTTTCAGAATCAGGGGAGGTAAATCTTTACCTAGATCCTGCATTCTTGGCAAAAAATTAACATCCCACAAAACGTTGAGGGCCCCATAAGATCGTTCCACTAAAGGAGGATCCTTCTCTGCGCCTCATGGAATGCCATAAGGCCTACCTGTTGAAGAGTCTGGCTTTTAAAGGTGGACAACTTTTTAAAGGGGAAACCGGATCTAATCTCCCTTTGAAACAGCTAAGCTCCAAACTCACCTGTTTCATCAGAAGGGCTGACCCTGGTAGTATGCCATCGGGTCATAACCCTAGAAAGGTTGCCATTTCCTTTAAATTTTTCCAATCCATGGCCTTTGAAGGTAACCGTGAGACCCCATACGAATGGGATAAAAGCCCGCTAATAGAAGAAGAAGAAGTCTTTTGAAGGCTTACAGGCTTACACAGGATGGAAATCTTCAAGAGTATTCTGCAAACATTACTTACGTCAATTGGAAGGGATTAAACACTTTGTGGTGCTGCTGGTAGCATAATTGGGACTTTTCAGTCCGCACCGTCCAAGTTGAATAATATTCTTGTTTGCAATGTGTGCTATTCTATGTTATTATTTTGCTACTCTGTTACATAATTCTGGGGTTAAAAACTTCTTTTTTTTTACACATATTTAATGAACAATATTGTTGCACCGAATATTGTTACATTTGAGAATTTTTGGAAATAATAAAAGATTATAGTTCATTTTGCGTTTTTTTTTATATGGACCTACTGATCACAATAAAAGCAGTGTACCTCCATTCTTTAACCCACTTTTAATAGACAACTGGAGACAAAGATTTTACTCACAGTGAGTGGGACTGTGCTATTAAATTCCTTTGCTCCTACATGAATTACAAACAAATCGCTTGAGCTCATAGTTTGGGACTATCCTTCCAATTACTATGTGGAATAGTAGACATACTTATGGGGACTCAAAGGAGTTAATAATAATTAACAATAATGATAACTGATAATAATAATAATCATAATAACAATAATTATTAACTAGCAGAACGCGTGTAAATTACACGAAATTATATTTACAATGCTAATTTTCTTGTTCCTAACCTATACATAAAATAAGATAAGATTTGACTTGTATATTTATTTTTAAAAATGAGCAATACATGAAACAATTTATAAAACTTCTTTATATACAATATTTCTAGTGAAGGTAGTTCCTCTTCTCTGGCCATGAGCAGAATTATTCTGAGGACAAATTTTCACTCTTACACTGTTCTTGAGAAGGCTACTTAAAGTTGTCCATGAGTAAAGCAAGGTTGTGGTAGGTAGATCCCAACCTTATCGAAAGTCTGCCCTTGAGCTTTATTAATGGTCATTGAATGTGATAGGCGGACGGGAAATTAAGTAATGTCTAGGAAGATTTGAAGCAAAGGGTGATCAGAATTAGGAGAAATCTTTTACAATAAGAACAGATTAGTCGTTAAACGAAAAGGCCCGAGATTAATTTTATAATCTAGGTTATGGAAATTGATAGAACTCACTTTTTTGTCTATTTAAATAAAGTCAGGTGCTAAAGACAAAATTTGGAAAACTATATAAGATGTGCTTTGGTTAAGTAATCAAAGTCTAATGTGAATTTGTAAGAGTATACCTTGAAATTATTTCCGTTTTCTTTAAAGCGTGACACATGAGTATACCATGAAATTATTTCCGTTTTCTTTAAAGCGTGACACATGAGTATACCATGAAATTATTTCCGTTTTCTTTAAAGTGTGACACAAAATAAATAACATACATGCTATCGTATTAATGTATAGATAATTAAAATGGTTAAAAAAAACACTCCTGGCCACAACTGAGAATATTAATTCTGGTACACTTCCATCAGGACGACATGGTTTGAACCCTAAAAAGGGATTTTGACATGGGAAAAATCTATTTTTGGGTGAGATAGCCATGTCGTCCAAATGGACCCGCCCGTCACTTTTCATCCCCACCCAATTCTCAGTGTGAGGCCTTGCGACATGCGATGGCTGCTACTGGAATGGTGAACCACCAAACATGTTTACAGTAGCACACTGGGATCGGTAGTTGTAACGGCTCACTCTATTCGGGGAAGGATAGCTGTGGCTTGTTTTAAACACGCCCCTGTTGCAAACACAATAAGGGAAGGAACCCTGTGATACTTCTTAGGTAAAATTCTGTTATATCACTCACAGAAATATCCCAAGTATATAGCTGCCTTAGAAGAACTTCCATAAAAACGACATGGCTATATCAACAAAAATTGATTTTTCCTATGTAAAAATCTGTTATATGAATTCTTACGATGAAGTAGGTTTTGAGTTGACTTCACAAACTTCTATGCAACGAGAGACAGACAACATTGCTTAACTTCAGATATAAAAAGTTGATATGTTGGATAGCAGTTTCTGATGATGGCTTTATCTTCTTCAAGATACTCATTTGTATTATGTAATCACTATATTTTAGTCACAGAGGGTATAGCTGAAAAAGGTCTCCAAACATCAGAAGTGTATTATTCTCATATCTGCCTTCTCTCTTTCGGTACCTGTCCTTTATATTACGGGGGACCAATACTTCTGAATGTTCCTGACAGGCGAGAAGCACCCAGAACCAGCATTACGCAACATGACGCCACATGACGGAACCATTCTCGAATTATCTTGTACTGCATAGCTCACTCGCATCAGACAGCTGGCGCCAAAGTAGAATCTAAAACTCTGGTTGAACACTGCAATATTCTAGAGCTACAATTACATTAACATATATAAAAAATGAATGGTTTTAGTTTTACATCAATATACATGAAAAAGTAAGCCATTATCACAAGTTTTGTAATAAAATATACATAAATTTGATGAACATATAACACTTACCAATTATAATTTATGAAAATACTTATTAATTCAAACAGTTGAACTTACTTTTCAATTGCTTTGTCTTATGTAAAACACAGGCTCTTGCATTGGCAGCCGGTAGAAACAATTGAAGTTTTCACATAACCTAACTTAACTTGTTTGGTTACTTTCTGCTTTGGTCCTAGCAGTCATGGTCTTTGAGCTAGGTGACTGCACTTCCCTGCCAGCAGACATGCTCTCTGGATTGAACGACTGTGCCTCCTTGCTAAAATCTTAGGATCAGTTGTGCTATGAGCAAGCCGAAAACCAAATGGTTATAATAAGAAAAGTTGACAACTGCAGCAGTCATACTCTTTGTGAGAAGCAACCCCAGAACACTGCCCCTCTCTTTTATTCTTCTCCTGTACTTCTCTTTCTCCCTATTTCCTTAATCTTTCCCATCCTGAGTACCTGCCTTTGAGCTATAAACTGGATTGTATACAGAGGTACGCTTCCTTTCCCCATATTCCCCACTTCCCTATCATTATTATTATTATTATTATTATTATTATTATTATTATTAGGCTACCCCATTTCCTATTGGGGGCTATGACCTTGAGTCTAAGAGTCCACACCCAGAGATATTGTGCGGTGAATCTGGGTGTATCTGCTTTTGTCGAAATATAAACTTCTATGAGGAGAATTTCCTAGTTTCTAAAAAAATTAATAAAATCATACTTAATCTTTTTATTGATAACCGCGGCCCATCCAGGTAACTGAGCAGTCACGTGACTTCCCGCATATGGCCATGGCGCAGTGAAAACAAACCACACTTTAACGTGGTGCTGCGTGAACGGTTGTCTGTTAAAGCTAAATTATTCGCCATTATGCCATCATCATGTGTTATTTTCAACTGCAAGAATCACAATATGATGCAAGGAAAGATGTTGCATTTTTACAAGTTCCCCAGTCGTAGCAGAAGCCCGGATAGGAGGGATAAGTGGCTTGCAGCATGCCAGCAAATGAATCCAAATGGACACAAATGGTCCACACCAAAGAGTCGGGTTATTTGTAGTGAACACTTTATCTCAGGTATTTATGAAATTTAACATATTTTAATATAATTTAACATTCTGGTGGTTGGTGTTCCAACAGTATGTCTATTGGTGTTCATTATGAATTTATATTAAATTGCCAAAATACAATTAAATCCAAGACTGCTACGGGCCAACCAAGGGAAAGGCCCGTGCCAACAACAAGTGTTGGCTTTAATACCCCAACAACAACAGCCACTGCTCTGGTTTGTTTTCACTTCGCTTGATTCCCGCGCTAGCGGTCACGTGATCGATGGCGTCAGCTCGTGGTTATGAATAATAAATTGTTACATCTCTCAATAAATGTTTATAAGTTAGAAACAGGGGAAAATACATCCAAATAAAATCCCACACTTATGAAAAACAATTACTTCAATTAACATTATATTTTCTTACTTGGATAATTAGCTCTCTCTCTCTCTCTCTCTCTCTCTCTCTCTCTCTCTCTCTCTCTCTCTCTCTCTCTCTTATTTTGATATGAATAAAAACAAAAAGGCTAATGAATAAGAATAAAAATTTGATTGATCAAAAATTAAAAAATATTTCACATAAATCTTTTCTATCATGCCAAATCAACTACTAAAAAAGGTTGGATGCTTTCAGAAACTTACCTAATTGCCGAAGTTAAAAGTGAAAATTTTGCATGGTAAGATTCCAAACCATCTTGTCTTGTTTGGAAATCTACCTCGAATATTGGTTAATCAATACTTATTATCAATCAAATTATTTGATAGATAATAAGTATTGATTATCCGGTTGTGATTATTTGATTCAAATAATCACTACCGCATAACCTTAATCGCTTTGATGTAGGTTACCATTGATTAAAAGGTAACCAAACCCACACAAGAATGCTTTCTATACAACAACATTTCCTATACCTTTTCCATTATCAATCCTAATCCACACGCCTCTAACTCCTTGCATATATTAGGACTACTTCTCCCTTTAATACTATACGCCTGCTTATCCAACACCTCAGTTTCTAATTTTACCTTCACAAAATGCACTTTTATCTTCAGCTCACTGTAAATATGGAAGATCACCTGGTAGTTCCCCTTTGTAGAAAAGCAACCAACAACGCTGAGATGCAGATTAAAAGTCCATTAGAGCTTTGTCAACACAATGACTGATTTCAGTGGTAGAAACATTAACACCAAAAACTGAATGAATTCTTCCCAATTAAAATTTATACAAATAATTACCAATCTAGCCAGTAGAAACAATTCAAGTTTTCACATAACCTAATTGGTTACTTTCTGCCAAAATATATACTCCTGTTTAGAGAATTTCCAAGTTTCCAAATAACGATAAATTCATACTTAATCTTAAACGACAATTGTTACAACTTACAATATATATCTCTTGATTAAAAGTAAGAAAACAGATTTTTAGATTAATTCGTACCTTTGATGAAAAAAGAAAATGGTTCAATGAACATTAAAAAATTCCAAATCCTCTCTTAGTTGATTAGCTCTCTCTCTCTCTCTCTCTCTCTCTCTCTCTCTCTCTCTCTCTCTCTCTCTCTCTCTCTCTCTCTCTCTCTCTCTCTCTCTGTATATATATATATATATATATATATATATATATATATATATATATATATATATATATATATATATATATATATATATATATATATATATATATATATATATATATTCTTACGATGCTGGTCTCCATGAGATTAGATTATTCGGATCTTATCAAGATTAGCGAACCCAACCATCACCGGGTTCGTTATTCTTGACATGAGGTTAATTGGGTTCGCTATTCCTTACATGTGCAAAATTGGGTTCGTTATTCTTTACATGTGAGCTTAATCCTATAAAACTTGGCGGGCCTGGGATAATAGTTCAAGTTAATGAATTGTGCTTTTCACATAAACCTAAACATCATCGAGGACGATCCCCTGCGCGTCAAGTCTGGGTTTTTGTCTTGGTTGTTATTAGTACATCTCCAGCAATGGGATATATGGAAATAGTGGAACACAAGGACCAGGTGGCACTTCTGCCAATAATAGAAAAAGTAGTGAGACATGGATCAACTATTCACAGCGATGAATGGAAATATAGAAATATAGCTAATACTCAAAACTACCAGCAGAGAACCGTGAACCACTCTTTGTACTTCGTTGACCCCCAGACAGGCATCCACATTCAGTAATTTTTCTTCCATCAATATAGTGATTGTTTATATTTCCAACATGTTTTTTCCTCATTTACAATCTCTATATTTCCTTCATGGTCCAGAACATATCATGTCAAGATTAGCGAACCCAACCATCACCGGATTCATTATTCTTGACAGGGGCTTAATTGGGTTAGCTATTCTATACATGTGGAAAATTGGGTTCGATATTCTTTCCATGTGGAAAATTGGGTTCCTTGAACTTGACAAGGAAATGTTGGGTTCGCTAATCTTGACAAGATCCGATTATTCTATTAACGTATTTCATTTGTGTATTTAAGAAATGTATAATCAACTCCTAAGGTGAGTTACACTTATGTAGGATTAAGTAAATATATGTAAATTACAAAAGACTGTCTTCATTCATTTAGTTATATATTCATTCAGTTCCGTATTTGTAAATTTATGTCATTTTAAGAATTAAATTTTAATTTCATGTATTTTACTTACAAAGTCTTATGTAATGTTTCTAAAAGGTATGCTGTATGATAAATGATAGGGAATGCATCATGTTTCCATGTGCTTGGAAAATGCATGAAGATTCTAGACTAAAGTTTACTCTTTTGTTAGCTGAGTGTTACCTCGTTGGTCGACGAATGGACCCTACTTCAAACTGCCAAGTTGGTGACCTTTACGCCAATAGAGCCATGCTAACAATGCTACGAGAATGCTTAACTAGAAGTTTCTAGAGTGAATTATGATGATACATATAAAGGACCTACCCCTCCTTAGGACAGATAACCAGCCTGACCCTCTCAAAGAGCCAATGTCTGCCAGTCCTCTCTCCAGCATCTATTTAGCCACTACCTATTTCCTCTCCAACATGCATAATGTTTCCTCTCAAACGTGAATAGTGATTTCTCTCCAACGTATAACGTGTATAATGTTCAAACATTGGTGATATTACTGTGTGTTTAATTTAAAATTGAAATGCATTAATGTAAATACATTTTATTGGTTAATTTTTTGTGACTGGCCCTGTGAGATTTGGTTAAAAAGTCAAGTGTCTTTATTTTTGCTTGACCGTTCGGTAACCTTGTGTGAGCCCAAAGGAAGTAAGAGTAACAGTTAAGTATATGTAAGATTAATAATTGTTTACTTTCTAGTGTTAAAGTGTTAACTTTTTTCATTATTTGTCAAAATTAAACATTTTTATTAATTAATTTCGAGTGAAACAAGGGATTGTAAAAATTTTTGGAATTGTCATTTTGTCCTAATCTAAGGTTTAGATCATAATTAAATTTCAAGTGATTTATATATTTTTTGTGTGTTAATTATTTTTAATTGCTACTTTTATAAAATATATTTATTTTTGTAAAGTGTGTATTATTTCAATCACCAATTATTATTTCAGCGCTTTGCTAGTATCTCCTGACTGAGAACAAAGTAAGAGGTTGATTCAAGAATAGTTCCCGTTAAAAGTAAAGTAATCGCCCGGCTTTTGTTTTGAGTGTAACATAACAAGACCTTTAGATATTCAGTGTTCATTTATATTATCTTCTGCGAGTTGCGTATTATTCTCAGAGATGTTTTCTCTTGTGTATCAAATTATGTAATGTGAAGCAGGTGTGTTTGGGAGCTCGTGAATTTACGTAATTCACTAGTCATAATAATATATGTGTATATATATACATATATATATGTGTGTGTGTGACTTTCTCTGTGTAGCTGGGATCTGATACCATCTCGAGATGAAATTCACCACCTGACTGCACTGCTCAGGAGTTGAGAGGCCACATTATGTGCACGCATGCATGGTCAAGGTGGAGAATAAATCAGCCCTTTCTTGATGCATGGTGAACTACCCTCGCCTAAATATTCCCTTAAGGAGGGAACCCTCATTACCCCGCTGCCTTTTGACATGGTATTCAAGTGTGTCCCCACCACTCATGAAGACTGGTTCTGATACAGATTCGAGGCCATATAACAAGGAAGTCTTCACCTGACTTCATTCATTATGACCTGGCACTGTCTAACTGTGATAACCACCACCTGATGATGGCTATTTAGGCATTGTTTTCTAGAGTTTCAAAGATCGCTGCTCGTTTTTCAATCCCTGTGTTGGAATATTATCATGCCGTTCCACACATGACTTTTCACTAAACTCTTACCGTCATCAATTGTCCTTACATACATTTGGAGGCTACCATTCAATTTAGGGCAATCAACCTATTCCTAGCTAGCCTGCCTATAAGAAACCAAACCTTGGCATAGGCTAATACCGTGTACATCATAGGCATAAGCTAATACTCTAAGCCTAGACTTAAAGTTAAACTTGACTCTTGCTGTGGAGAAGGACGGATCTCCATTTGCAGTGGAGGTTGAGGGAAAGGCTTGTTCCAGGGGCCTTTTTATTCTTACTTCTACAAGTGCTAGTACATGACAGGTACTCCAAACTGGTACCCTGTAAAACAAAGTCTTCGTTTAGGACAACGATCCTATGTCAAACAACATGCAATTCGTATTCTAGGCTATAATGCACTCTTACCTAACCTACAGGTTACGCTGCACAGTTAGTCTGGCAACTCAAGAATAAACATTTTCACAAATCTGGGAATAATATTGCACATTTTATCTTACGGTTGAGGCACAATTCCAACCACATGCAAGTGCAGCATGAAGCAGTTTCAATATTGGCAAAATTATCGTAACCTTATTTTATAATTCTGTTATTACATTTAAAAAAGATAACCACAATAGACAATATCAAGTGTTATTAAAACACATAAATTATAACTAAAGCAAGTGCGTACCTTTTACAAGGGAGAAAGTAAGAATTTCACATAATAATAAGGGGAGCAACACCGTTTCCCGTCTACACTGATCGTTGTCGACTTGAAGAGTGCGTTCTGAGCTTACCTCGCACACCTACGCCCAAGGCTCACACAACTACGCCTTTGTTTACCTTGTGTACTCAATCACAAATTCTCGACCGCAGACACAAGTACTCCTTTGTTACGCCTCTCTAAGCCTCTGCGTATGCTCACTCGATCCTACACCATCTCAACCACATGTGGCTATCATAACATTTTGATGAGATGAAAACCAATTCGTTTATAAGTCCAATAATCGTCAAGGAAATTACCATTCAGTTAAATGAAGCATTTCCGTTATTACATCACTTTACTCCTACAGAAATTGGTTTTCATTAATCAAGGATTATCAACTAACTGCAAAATCTAGGGTAGATAACAGATCTAATAACAACAAGTTTTGTAAGCCATGAATAGTAGCCATCTCTCAACCGGATATAGGCTGCAACATTTAATCTTCATTGTCTGCTCACAGACATACAGAGCAAGTTGTGGGATGCTACCCCTAAGGCACGTTTCTACCTAACCATCCTAAGGCACGTTTCTACCTAACCATCCTAATAACCTTCCCAAGTTAAAACATCTATGTAAGAGTGATCTTAAATTCAATTAAGACCTAGTCACTCCTCATTAATAGTATAATCACTTAGGATTATTTTCCTTACAAACAACCTCTTCATGTCATTCAGTCTCATGCACTCAATAACCCTAAGCAGGAGCAAAGTTCCTTTGAAGATAATATACTTCTTAAAGCATCCTAATGACTAACTTACACATCAGTCACATAACTTGAACAACTCCACCAGAGTTTGTAAAGCTTTTGGATGGGGTTACTCTTGATACACAAGCTCAACTGAGTATAAGTTCATGGTAATGAAGTGTTATTATCAGATCCATAATCTATGAACGTAACCCATAAGGACACATAGAAATTAACATAATTGTTATATGCATGAACAATTCTAAGGCACAGAATAAAATACATTCCCATATAAAAGTACAAAAATACAAAATACAGTATAAGAAATATAATGATCTCAAATTTCCTCAAATAATCTAGAAGGAGGAACAATATTGTTAGCACCTATGGTTTGTACACTTTCGTTCACATCAGGATTGATAATATCCATTTCCTGCATTTTCACAAACCTGCTCTTGTCTTACAAATGGTTTTACTTTGTCAGCAGCATGTTCAATAATGGTGTGGTCAAACAAGTTTTTTCAACTCATATTTAGTACCAACCCTAAACACTTTGGTTATTACATAAGGACCAGACGATCATGGGTTTAGTGTCTTACTTGTGCTGGGAATCACATTTTCATTTTTAACCCATACAAGACAGTTTTCCTCCACTTTCTCATTCTTCGTCTTTTGATTGGCTATTGCGCGATACTTGCTGGCCATCTCTCTATGAGTTTTCTGAATTATTTCATGAGCTTTTGCAATAGCAGTCTCTTCTACACCATCATTTATTGTGGGTAAAACACTAATAACTTGCCTGGGTGCCCTGCGAGAGAAAAATACATAGTGAGGTTGTTCACCAAGAGTGATATGTACAGCAGAATTGAGCACACGCTGTCTTTCACCTGAGTACTTTGGCCATTGAAAAGGATGTCCTTTGCACATTACATTTAGTACTGTTTTCATGGTTCTATGCATCCTTTCATAACACTGTTTCCTTGTGGATAATATGGAGTAATATAACCTGCATTAATCTTATGTTCGTGGCATAATTCTCTCAATTGATTTGAAGTGAATTTAGCACCATTATCCAGAATAACAGTCATAGGTTCACCAAAGTCATTCAGATACATATAGAAGTTTTTTGGGCTCAAGCCATGACGTCCTGATGGAAGGTTCCTTCAGTAGCTTCCTAGGGTATATTTAACTACAGAGATATTCCCAGAGAATTAAACTAAAGGTTATCACAGAATTCTAACTTCTGGTGCGAGTAACTTAAAGGTTTCCCTCTAGGATATCGTACATCAACAGGGGACGCATGTATTAACACGCCACAGAGCTATCTGCACCCCATATAGAGTTAACACTTCGATATGGAAAGGTGGAGAATAACTGGGGAGCCGTTCCACAGTTACACTCGTCCTAGCTGCTTTTGGTACTCGATACGTAAACAAACGGTCGCCATTGCTAAATGATGTCACGTCCGTCCTCATCCTTCTGCCTGTAGCTCCTTGCTTTAGTCGGATTTTCCTTGAGTGCGTTTTTCATCTGCTTACATCGCCGTTATGTCGCTACCTTCAGCCTCGCCTTCTTCTGGAAAGTTGAGTACAGGTCCCAGTATTGTTTAAATAAGCTCTAGCCGTAAAGTAACTTCTACTTTTCGTAAAATATTGAGATCTGTGGCAGAGCTGTGCCGATCCCGGACGCACCATTTTATGGCGTCGCTGTTCATATCGCATGCTTTATTTAGCCAGAACAGCTTTCTCCGGTCATTTAACTAATTAATATTATTAGTTATTTAGTCTTCATAACTAAGAATTACTTATATCGTGTTTTAGCGCTCATCAGACTCGGTCGCAGTTCGACCCCATTTCTAGATCGCCAGCTTAGCCCCTAGGCTGGATAGCCTAGTGCTTGTTTTCATGCATGATATATACCAGTGTTCCTAGGTTAAGTTATGAAGAATGTGGCATTATTAAACATACTATTAACTGTGATGTAAGTGTTTTCGCCTTCGGGGACCATATAGGGGACCGGGTTGATTGCGTATCTTTCCACCCTAACCTAATGTAGGAACCCCTATATGCTCCCTAATCCCCCTACCTGAGGGCGTTCCCTCTGTGTGGCCTTGCTTCCCCTTCTATATAGGGGAATCTTGTCTACAAACAGAGTATTTATCCCTTCTCTGTCTACCCTAAGGGAATGACCCTCCCTTGGGGTTGTGACCGAGAAATAAGGAACGGCTCTGCCCTTCCTCAGTTGCACCTGGTTGGGTTACTTCTTCCTCCCTGCAACTTGCAATGTGTCTTTCAAGCTTGCCTAGCCTAGGAGTTAGCCCTCCTTCTCTAGGTTAAGCTCTGTGGGTTGACTCTGCCCTATTATAGTTTGGGACGGTACTCCTGTACCATTCTCATTCTGGGCTACCTAACCTAGGTTAGGTAGCGTTCTCCCTTTCCTTGGTGGCCGTTCTCATACAGAGTCTCCCCTATAGAAAGACCCTTCATCTTCCCCCTCCCCACCTATCCCTTTGGTGTAGGCTTGCCTACACACATCTGTCCTTAGTCCTACAACTTTCCCTTGGGTGGAGTGGTAGGGCTAACTTGTTCTCCATTTGAGCTGGCCGCTCTGGTACACATACCCTTCATAGCATTCTATGGGGGTGGTTGCCGGCAGCGGTCCGGCCGGCGGGGGTTTCTCCCCTCTTGAGTGCCCTCTAACCCTCCCTTGGGTTACCCCAGGCAACCGGCTGACTTCCGGCTCCCTGCCGCCGGATGCTAGGAGTATCCACTCCTATCATGAGTGCACTCTCTCCGGAGGGATGCCGGAGGGGTATGAGATCTTACCCCTTCCATCCCTCCTTACCTTTCTCTCCTGCTATCCCGGTGCCGGTCCCTTGCCGCCTCTACTGCCAGCGGTAACCGCCATTACCTCAGGTGACATTCTTTCATAACATGCCCTCCCCTTCTAAGACGTCAGCCTTCCGTGTGCCGGAGGCTGCCGCCTTCCGTCGACATACAGCCGACGTCCCACCAACCATTTTACCTAGTAACAGCTGGCCGACCCTCGGAGCCGGCCACCGGCGTACCGGCATTGACTGCCGGCGATCTAGGTATACATCAATATACATATCTATCTTATGAACTCATCCAAGCTCACCAGGCCGTCAGCCTTCGGCAGCCGGAGCCACCCTCCTGCCGGTGACCCGGCACTGTGCCGGCGGTCGCCTCGATGGTATTATACTTTAGATGCTCAGTGTGTCTGTCTAGATGCCTTCCACCCTGCAGGACCGGCCTCCGGCGTCCCGTCGGTCTGCCGGCACCCTCCGGGGACGTTAAGGGACATGCAATCCTTCTCATACCTGCCGACAACATGCCGACAGTCAACATACTGCAGCCAGATGGCTTAGCCACTCCTATACATAGGTATTGTCTTACCATATAAGTCTGTGGCTATGCTGTTTGATCGCACATTGCAATATTCCAGCATACTCTGTGTGTCTTAGTGCGGCCGGTTGCCAAAACCTATATCTAATAAGGGGTTCTCCTATTCCACTTCTACTCCAGGGATATGAGTGGTCTTAGTCCCTGCTACACCCTGAGGGCTGTTTCTGTTAGAGGCTTAGCTTCTACCCACCACGGCTTATCCATATGGATTTCCGTTTTGTGACCTTCGGCCACAAAAGAAATTGCCTACTGATAAGGTTACGGTACCCGACTGGGCGGGATTCACAAGTATGTGTCTATCTACTTCCTTTCCCGCTCATTATTCTCAAGCATTGTAATACCTTGTGAATCACTTTAATGCTTAAAAATTTTAGATTTAGTTATCTTAATTTTAGAGTAATGTAAGTCATTCTTATGCCTTCTATGTACTCGTGATCTCTTTCTTTTACAGGAGGAGTATATGAAGTGTGAAAGCAACTTCTGTGGAGTGAAGCGCCCGGACTTCTACGGGCACAAGGTGTGCCGGATCCATGCCCCCTGCGCCGCCAAGAAAGGCGACCTGAAATACTGGGACCCGCAGAACTGTACAGTCTACAAGAGTCGTTTGGCCGAGGCGTTCGACGATCCTCCTTTTGCGGAGGCAAGGGACAACGCTTGAGAGAAGCTACGCAAATGGGTGCATGGCTTCCAGAAGAACGCCACCGGACCGTATCTCGCCAGCAAAGATTTGAGGGCCTTGCTTTTCCCAAAGGCATCCAAAGACTCTGTGGTCCCCCGTGATCAGATCCCCACCGTCCAGATCGTGGTGGAACCTGATATTGTCATGGCCCAGTCCATGCATGAGTGCCATTTGGATTCCGATAACGTGGAACGTATGTCGGAAGTGTCAGAAGAGACGGAGAAGAACCTCATGGGCGAAGAACTCGACTATGAGGAAGATCAGGTGGAATACCCTGATTCGGAGACCGAGGTCGCTCCCGCTCCTACTCCCGCAGCGACTCCTGCACCGTCCGAGGAACCTGTTCCTTCAACTTCCGCCACCCTAGACCCTCTTCCATCGGCCACTCAGGAGGTCTTCAAGATGCTTGAAGCCCTCATGGAAAGAAAACTACGACAAACCCAGGAGCAATTCCGGTCTACTCTGGTTAATCTTAAACAATCGAAACGGATTTCGGTTAAGGACCTCCCCACTTGCTCGGAAGCTAACCCATGGAGATATGCCAAGCATATGCCAATCACGACTGGAAAGATCTACATCAGTGAAAGGGTTGGCTCTACCTTATTGGAAGAAGTGGAATTCTTCCCGAACTTCGAGGCTTATCCGGACTGTAACGTCCAGCTCAGGTCCGAACCAGCCTCAAAGGAGGAGACCGAACCGAAGGAGGTTATCGTGTTCGATCTCACGAAGGCCCAAGCTATGCTAGCCCAGGCGGTGAAGAGTAGGGATTTTACCAACTCCAAGATGCGGGCGCTTAGTAAGAAGCATCCAACCTTCGTTGCGCCGAATACTGCGACTTTCCCCTTCATCGAAAAGGCCTTCACAGTGGTCTTAAAGGCAGTGGAGGAAGGGAAACCATGCCCTGCACTGGAGGAGTGCAGACCCTTCTCCCTTACTGTTCCTCCCAATGATAGGCAATGGAAAGACGTCCAGTCAACCTTCACGGTGGGGAAATTAGAGCCTGACGTAGCCGGTCGTCAATTCAATGAGGACCTCCCAAGGCTAAATGATCACCTCCTTCATAGGGAACAGGATACGAAGGAGAGGCTTGCCACATCGCTGTCCCTCCAGGTACAGCTAGAACTTATGGCCAGGGATACTAGAGTCCCAGACTTTTATATGGTCCTAGCCAAATCGCACTTGGCAACGGCGACGAAGGACCTATATAGCTCCACTAGGGCTCGCAGAGCCTGTCGTGAATTCGTGTTCGCCAACGCGACGGTGAAACATGTACCCCGGAGGCTGATTTCCTCCAATATCTGGGGTAAATATCTCTTTCCCTCCTCCCTAGTGAAAGAGATTGCAGACAAGGCCGCCACGGAGAATAGGAACCTTCTCCACAAGTGGGGCATGTCAAGAAAAATGAAATCCTCTCAGGACGATGGCCCTCAACCTAAGAGGAAACCTCAAAAGCCGAAACCCCAGCAACGTCAACAGAGACGGCAGTTTCCGGGTACCGCTACTCCCCAAGTGGCCACACAGCCACAGCAGACCTTTCAGTTGGTTCCCAACCAGTGGTGTTGCAGTCACCAGTCTTTACCCCTGCGTATGAGCAACACGCTACTACCTTTCGTCCCAGAGGTAGGGGCTCAAGCAGAGGTTCCGGCAGAGATTCGTCTCGCCGCCCCTCTAGAGGCAGAGGAGGAAGGTGGCAAACCCTTGGGACACCAGAAGCAATGAAGTGCTTCCGGTGGGAGGAAGACTCCGCCAATTCCAGGATCGTTGAACCTTCGATCCCTGGGCGCACAGCATCGTCAAGAAGGGACTAGGCTGGAGCTGGACTCAACCACCCCCAGCCTTCCAGCAATTCTTCCAACAGTCAAACCCCCTCCTGGAAGAATATGTCCTAGAACTCTTGAACAAGAAGGTGATCAGGAGGGTAAAGTCAACCAGGTTTCAAGGGAGACTATTTTGCATTTCCAAGAAGGACTCCGACAAACTCAAGAGTCATTCTAGACTTATCCCCTCTCAACAAGTTCATTGCGAACAAGTTCAAAATGCTGACTCTGCAACAAATAAGGACCCTTCTGCCTCAAAGGGCCTACACGGTCTCCATAGACCTGGCGGATGCCTACTGGCACGTTCCAATGAATCATCACGCTTCCTCCTACCTAGGATTTCGACTCCAAAAGAAAAGTTACGCCTTCAGGGCCATGCCCTTCGGGCTCAACGTGGCTCCACGGATCTTCACCAAGCTGGCAGACCACATCGTCCTACAACTCCGTCTTCAGGGCGTCCAAGTGATGGCCTACCTAGACGACTGGCTAGTCTGGGCGACGAAGATTGTGTAAGAGCCTGCAACAAAGTCACCCAGTTCCTAGAGCATCTGGGATTCCAGATAAACACCGAGAAATCTCGCCTCTCTCCAGCTCAGAAGTTCCAATGGTTAGGAATCCATTGGGATCTTCAGTCACACCGCCTTTCCATTTCACAGAAGAAAAGGAAGGAAATAGCAGGGTCTGTCAGAAGACTTCTGAAATCCAAACGGATCTCAAGACGACAGCAGGAACAAGTTCTCGGCTCTCTACAGTTCGCCTCTTGTGACAAACCTAGTGCTTCGCGCACAGCTAAAGGATGCCGCGGGAGTCTGGAGACGTTCTGCATCCATCGCTCGAAGAGACCTCAAGAGACGGCTTCCAAACAGACTTCGCTCACTATTAAAGTCGTGGTCGGAAGCAAAGGCCCTGAAAAGGTCCATTCCTCTTCAACACCCGCCTCCATCGATCAACATCCACACGGACGCTTCACTGGAGGGTTGGGGAGGTCACTCCCACCAACGACAGGTTCAAGGAACATGGTCTCCCCTATTCAAGACGTTTCACATAAACATCTTGGAGGCCATGGCGGTTCTTCTCACCCTGAAGAAACTCTCCCCGCCTCCCTCGATCCACATCCGTCTGACTCTGGACAACTCGCTGGTAGTCAGATGTCTCAATCGTCAGGGCTCGAGATCGCCCCAGATAAATCCGGTACTTCTTCCGATCTTTCGTCTGGCAGAAAAGAAGAAATGGCACCTGTCTGCAGTTCACCGCAACGTGACGGCGGACGCTCTATCACGGACAAACCCAATAGAGTCGGAATGGTCTCTAGACGCAATGTCATTCTCCTTCATCTCTCACCAAGTCCCGGAACTTCAGATCGATCTCTTCACAACGAGCGACAACAATCAACTTCCTCGATATGTGGCCCCGTACGAGGACCCCAAGGCAGAAGCAGTGGATGCCATGTCACTGGATTGGAACAGATGGTCCAGGATATACCTGTTCCCTCCCCCCAACCTTCTGCTGAAAGTCCTCTCCAAACTGAGAACCTTCAAAGGGACAGCGGCCCTATTGGCTCCCAAGTGGCCCCGGAGCAATTGGTACCCTCTGGTCCTGGAGCTGCAGCCCACGCTGATCCCCCTACCGGGCCCAGTTCTCTCTCAACAAGTACAGAAGTCGACTGTCTTCGCTTCATCACTGAAAGTCAGGGACCTTCATCTCATGATTTTCTCTCCTTAGCCGCAAAGAAAAGGTTTGGAATCTCGAAGAAAAGTCTAGACTTACTCGAGGAATACAAGACTGAATCCACACGACGCCAATACGAATCTTCCTGGAGAAAGTGGGTCTCGTTCGTCAAGGCAAAAAATCCTACGGAAATCACCATTGATTTTTGCATGTCCTTCTTCATTCACCTTCATGGACAAGGCTTAGCAGCCAACACGATTTCCACCTGCAAATCGGCTTTGACTAGACCACTACAGTACACCTTCCAGATTGATCTGTCTAGCGATATCTTCAATAAATTACCAAAGGCATGCGCTAGACTACGCCCAGCACCTCCGCCAAAACCTATCTCACGGTCCTTGGACAAGGTGCTCCATTTTGCCTCTAACCTGGACAACGATTCGTGCCCTCTAAAAGACTTGACTCAAAAAGTTATCTTCCTTTTTGCTCTCGCCTCGGGAGCACGAGTCAGTGAAATAGTGGCATTATCAAGAGAAGAGGGTCATATCCTGTTCGCAGATACAGGGGAGCTTACCCTCTTCCCTGATCCGACGTTTCTCGCAAAGAATGAACTACCCACCAAGAGATGGGGCCCTTGGAGAATCTGCCCCCTGAAGGAAGATGTCTCTCTATGCCCAGTGGAGAGTCTTAAGGTCTATCTTCGAAGAACTTCAGACTTCGGTGGAGGACAACTCTTCAAAGGAGAAACATCAGGTAGTGACTTGTTACTGAAACAACTAAGAGCGAAAATCACCTACTTCATTCGCAGAGCGGATCCTGACAGTACACCCGCAGGTCATGATCCTAGAAAAGTCGCGTCTTCTCTGAACTTCTTCCAGAGCATGGATTTTGAAAGCCTCAAGAGCTTCACAGGTTGGAAATCATCGCGCGTTTTCTTCAAACACTACGCGAAGCAAATGCATGAAGTTAAACATTTCGTGGTAGCCGCAGGTAGTGTTATGAAACCTGCCGTTTAACTCTGCATAGAACAGCGAGTTACTTGGGACTTTAACTCTACGGGTGCCTGTGTTGACCCTTGTGTGATACATAGTGATTTCATGGACACTTAGTGTTTCTAATGGACTGTTCTTACCAAGGTGAAATGTCATAGACTTCACATGAGTGCCACATGCTCTAGGGCATGATGTGTTTTTTCCTTGAAAAAGACTGACGTTCCTCTGGAACTTGTGTTTCTAAAAGTGAAATTTCTTTTCAGATTCAAGATTGAAGTCTTTTATTTTCTATATACATTATTCTTTATTATTGTTAATTAACTTTACATTTATTATTGCAATTGTTATCACAATAATCTGCAATCTATGAAATAAAATGTCTATTTTATTACATGTGCGTCTCTCTCCGTTCCTATTATTTATTATGAAATATATGATTGTCATAGTTTCATTTGCCCCCTTCCTTCCGAAAGAGAAGAATAATATAGATATACAGTACTTGTAATATATACTCACTCATGCTGTGGTAATATTCCTACCTGAATACTTACCTTCGTCCTGCCTTCGAGACCAGATTGATCTCTCCTCCAGGGAGTGTAGTAAATGTTTATCACTTACCTATGCTTGATAATATTCCTACCCGAATATTAACCTTATGTCTTGTCTCCGAGTCCTGCACGAACTCTCCGTAGGGTGAGTAGCTCTTCAATGATCGCTTCGAGATACTGGTATGGTCCACCAGGACTTCTCTGCCAGGGGGGCAGGAAGCTGGATCTTCACGGAAACTCTAGCAAGGACATGTTACATAACTCTATTCGAAGCCCTTGGCACTTGCATAAAAGGGGGAAAATTTCCACGATACATTAATTCTCTGGTACACTTCCATCAGGACGTCATGGCTTGAACCCAAAAAACGGATTTTGAGCGAAGCAAAAAATCTATTTTTGGGTGAGATAGCCATGACGTCCTGATGGACCCTCCCGTCTATTCTAGTCCAGCCTTTCAGGCCCCGCCCTGTCCTGCTGTATCATGGAGATTAGCAAGAAGCTGGCCTCAGGATGAGGACGGACGTGACGTCATTTAGCAATGGCGCCCGTTTGTTTACGTTTCGAGTACCAAAAGCAGCCACAGACGAGTGAAACTGTGGAACGGCTCCCCAGTTATTCTCCACCTTTCCATATCAAAGTGTTAACTCTATATGGGGTGCAGATAGCTATGTGGTGTGTTAATACATGCGTCCCCTGTTGATATACGATATCCTAGAGGGAAACCTTTAAGGTACTCGCACCAGAAGTTAGAATTCTGTGATAACCTTTAGTTTAATTCGCTTGGAATATCCCTGTAGTTAAATATACCCTAGGAAGCTACTGAAGGAACCTTCCATCAGGACGTCATGGCTATCTCACCCAAAAATAGATTTTTCGCTTCGCTCAAAATCCGTTTTTGCTTACCTCCTCTGTAGACTTACTTCGCAATGGATAGAACTTAACATACCGGCTATAATGATCAATAGCAGTCAATACATATCTATAACCATTTGCACCAGATAACATATCTGTTAAATCAAGACTGATTCTCTCTAAAGGTTTAGTTACTGGAGACAATTCCTGAAACTGTTCTTGTAAAGAACTACTAGCCTTATGTTTTGACACATGACACATTCACTTACATTCTTGGTAACATCAAATCGCAATGAAGGCCAATAAAATAAGTTTTCAATAGCATCAATTGTTTTGCATATTCCTAAGTGACCTGACAATGATTCATGACCGAACTTCAAAGCTGCCCTTGTTAAATTCCTAGGAACTATTAATCTCAACTGAATGGAGTTATCACCTTTATCTGTACTGAGATATAAGAAGCCTTCATACAACAGGAACTGTGTAATCAAAACTCTAGGAAACCTCTTACGTGGTAATTTGCCACCCTCTAGAAAGGTTATTAGCTCAGCCCACCTTAGTTCCTCTAACTGCTTTTCTTTAAACTAATCCTTACTCAGACCGAGATAATTGTCCCTACTCTGATGAAAAACTGCTCTAACTGGTTTACTGTAAGAAATTGGTTAATGTCACATGTGTCAGTTCTGTTAGAATCGAATGGGGGTGGAAGTGACAAGTAAAGTGTTTGACAAGGTGGATATTTCCCTTTTCATGTCAATAAGCTGTTCACACATTTGTTGCATTTGACTATTCTGGTTATCCATGGCAGACAAGAGATTATCATAAAAATCTTCTGTTTCAACCTCACCTTCCATTTTCTGAGCCATGTTATACAGAAACACAACCGAAATAGTCAGTGCAGGATGCAATAAAGATAGACTAATAGTAAAGTACCTTAGGCTAGAATGATATCGACCTAATCACCCTAGGTTAGGCTATCATATATATATATATATATATATATATATATATATATATATATATATATATATATATATATATATATATATATATATATATATATATACACAAACATACAGTCCTAATGGTTTCATGGCTACTTTACGATGTTGGGATGGATATATTAATCTATATTAGATATATACATCATACACCGCTCTCACCATATGTCTGCGGAAACACAAAAATGACTTTTCAATAAACTCTCACTGTTGTCAATTGTCCTTACATACATTCTGAGGCTACCATTCAATTTAGGACAATCAACTTATTCCTGGCTAGCCTACCTATAAGAAACCAAACCTCGGCATAGGCTAATACCGTGTACATCATAGGCATAAGCTAATACTCTAAGCCTAGACTTGAAGTTAAGGGGACCGTCCGCCATGTCCGCCATTTTTTTCTAATGATCCAAATTACATAATTTCTACATATGTTTTAGACATATATAATACCTTCATTATATAAAAATTTCAAGTCATTTGATCAAAAACTTTTGGATCTATTAGCAAAAATCATGATTTAAAAAAAAAAATGAGGTACATTTTCCCGACTACTATAATACAAATTGTATTGAAACTTATACCATAAAAACTACTTTATTAACCGAACAATTCTGTCAGACAGAATTTTGATTTTCCTTTCTGTTTTTTTTAATGAATTTTCATTTTTTTTCCTCGTCTAGACGGAAAATAATCGTGAAAAAAAAGTAAAAAGAAAATCAAAATTTTGTCTGACAGAATTGTGGGATTTTTATTCTTCTTTTCAACGATATCTTTCTCTCTAATGTCGAACAACAAATAAGTGAGAAAAATGTACCTAAGTGTGAATAAGTATGTTTTTGAGTTACGAGCTCCCAAAGATTTGCAGCAAACTTTCGCTTCTTTTCTAAAAGAAATCAAGATAATATTAATATAATAACTTTTATTGTTTATTCCTACATAAATGCACCCTAAATGAGGTATTTGAACCCTCAGTTTACTATTCCTATGTTATGAGTTGCCAGCGATCTCTAATTGTTGCCAGTGTTTTAGTTAGCAGCTTTCAGCTTTGTACTCTTATTCATTCTTCCCGCTTTCTTGGTTCTTTTTTCTTGTTCTCCATTTACTTTTTGTTCTTTCTATCACCTTATGTAACATTGGCATTGCTATAAAGTTCCAGAGGACGTTGTGAAAGCACAATCAACATACGAACGTCAAGTAAATAAACACATGCATTATAATTTCTATGTCTTTGGAAACTTAGCTGATGTTCTGGTAGCTGGTAGTTTTCATTCACCTACCCTCTACCAATGCCTTTCATTTCTGCCAGAAGTACGAGATTTCAAAACATAAGAGAGAGAGAGAGAGAGAGAGAGAGAGAGAGAGAGAGAGAGAGAGAGAGAGAGAGAGAGAGAGAGAGAGAGAGAGAGAGAGAGAGAGAGAGCATTTGGCTAATATAGATGGCAGTTCAAATTGAGAGAGAGAGAGAGAGAGAGAGAGAGAGAGAGAGAGAGAGAGAGAGAGAGAGAGTTGAACATTGTTATTATAGTAGAGAGAGAGAGAGAATTATAGTATTTGTATAAATGGCAGTGGTAAATAATTCAAGAGAGAGAGAGAGAGAGAGAGAGAGAGAGAGAGAGAGAGAGAGAGAGAGAGAGAGAGAATTATAGTATTTGTATAAATGGCAGTGGTAAATAATTCAAGAGAGAGAGAGAGAGAGAGAGAGAGAGAGAGAGAGAGAGAGAGAGAGAGAGTTGAACATTGTTATTATAGTATTTGTATAAATGGCAGTTTTAAATAATTTGAGAGAGAGAGAGAGAGAGAGAGAGAGAGAGAGAGAGAGAGAGAGAGAGAGAGAGAGAGAATTATATTTGTATAAATGGCAGTGGTAAATAATTCGAGAGAGAGAGAGAGAGAGAGAGAGAGAGAGAGAGAGAGAGAGAGAGAGAGAGAGAGAGAGAGAGAGAGAGAGAGAGAGAACTAGGCATATGTCAATCAGTCATACAGACAACGCCATAAGGATGACGTCATCATTTAAAGACCGCTATATCTTCATTGTTTGGAAAAATGATTGACTATTTGTTCTTTCTATAACCTTAGGTAACATTGGCCTTGCTACAAAGTTCCTGAGGACGTTGTGGAAACACAAGGTACATAAGAACTTCAAGTAAACAAACGCATGCATTTTAACATCTATACATCTTTGGAAACTTTGGCTTCTGTTATTGTAGGAGTCAGTTTCTTCAACTACACTCAACCAATGCCTTCCATTTCTGCCAGACATACGATAGCTTGAAATATAAGGGAAAAAATTGCTATAGATATGCAAAATTAACACACAAAGATGATTTTGTCAAACTCAGTCATAACACACGACACAGTAAGGATGACGTCATCATTTAAAACCTGCGATATCTTCATTATTTGTGAAAATAATTGGCTGAAACTTCTGGGAAGCATGTACAACATGTTTCCGCATACATAGAAGCAATAAAACGATTTTTGATTGCTGAAAGTTATGTCAATACCCCATGGCGGGACGGTCCCCTTAACTTGACTCTTTCTGTGGAGAAGGACAGATCTTCATTTGCATTGGAGATTGAGGGAAAGGCTAGTTCCCGTGGTCTTTTTATTCTTACTTCTACAAGTGCTAGTACATGACAGGTACTCCAAACTGGTACCCTGTAATACAAAATGTTCATTTAGTACGATCCTATGTCAAACAACATGCAATTTTCGTAGCCTAGGCTATAATGCACTCTTACCTAACCTACAGGTTACGCTGTATACTTAGCCTGGCAACTCAAGAATAAAAACTTTCACAAATCTGGGAATAATATTGCACATCTTATCTTTACGGTTGAGGCACAATTCCAACCACATGCAAGCGTAGCATGAAGCAGTTTCAATATTGGCAAAACTATCGTAACCTTATTTGATAATTCTGTTATTACATTTAAAAAAGATAACCACAATAGACAATATAAGAGTCTAGTTATTAACCACATGAATTATAACTAAAACAAGTGCGTACCTTTTACAAGGGAGAAAGTAAGAATTTCACATAATAATAAGGGGAACAACACCGTTTTCACCAATACACTGATCGTTGTCGACTTGAAGAGTGCGCTCTGAGCTTACCTCGCACACCTACGCCCAAGGCTCACACAACTACGCCTTTGTATACCTTGTGCACTCAATCACCAACTCTCGACTGCAGACACAAGTACTCCTTTGTTACGCCTCTCTAAGCCTGCTGCGTATGCACACTCGATCCTACACCCATCTCAACCACGTGTGGCTATCATAACATTTTGATGAGATGAAAACCAATTCGTTTATAAGTCCAATAATCATCAAGGAAAGTTACCATTCAGTTAAATGAAGCATTTCTGTCAATACAATATCTCCTAAGACAAATACAGTAATGTCCTTTAGAAACCTTTCAGGGAGCAATCGGTAATAAGATTAATTGTTTTTATGTATAGCTGGCTATTATATATTTCGGCGGTGTGTGCGGTGGGATTCTGTGTACCAATTTTTTCATATAATTTTTGCTTTTGAGACTAGCATAGTCTTGGGGTCACAGGGCTGAGTGTCCGACCCCCATTTCAATCATTAATCATAGAGCAGAAGACCACACGAGTCTAAGCAATCATATTTTTTCATTTTTGCAATTTATTTTCTTACATTTTGTGTTTGTTTTTGATCCCTTTGCTTGTCCGTTTCTTTCTACGTAAATATGTATAATAAAGCAAAGATTAGGTTAATTACCCCTTCGTATTTCTACTACTTCATATATTTGATTATGCCTATTAAGAATATTTCATCTTGGGACAGTATACCCGATATTTTGGAAGGAGTAAGTAAGTTTAGGTAACTTTAAGAATACTAGTGTGATAGCGAGTGGACTTAGTATTGAATCTATCTGCTTCGAAGGTAAAGATCTATATCTTTAACTTTTACTTCATACTACTACACCGCTCCCATCCATTACCATTGTCTCAATAATTACTTAACGTAAGATTCCAGTCCAGCATCTCACTGGAGTCCCTGGGACAGAGCCGGAACAGAGCCTAAGAGTGTAGATGACCTTAGACCTGACAAAGCTGAAGTAGGCCATCAAATTACTTTTATTTCACGTGTGGCGTTTTTGAGGCCTCTGAACAGAGTAGAGTTCTTTTGCATTTGAGTGATGGTTAGTGAACTTCGTTCATCAAAATTATTAACAGTGTGTTTATGCCTTAGGTGATAGCACTCCTTTTTTTTTTTTTTTCCTTCCCTGCTGAATTTCAGGAAATGGTGTAGGGAGACTTTCCCGGAACAAGTTCCCCACTCTAACAATTAAATAAAAATCTCCAAATATTGAAGCAATGGAAATTTGATGTATAAAGAATTATAAGTACAATAAGAATCTATTTTGCAAGAATACAATAGAAGAAATAAGATAAAATAATAAAAAAAAAATTGGGTATATAGCTTTGCATTACCCATACAAAGCTATTACAAAGCTATTACCCATTTTGTATTATTTCATCTTATTTCTCCTATTGCATTCTTGCAAAAGATGGGTGATTTTAACAGAAATGGATTTTCCCATATAAGTAATCTGGTCTTACTGTTTATGACTTCAGTTTTTAAAATATATTTTCTTCTGAATTCATGAATGCATTAACTATCAGATGTAACAATACTCCTAATTATAGTCACTATTGTGATATGGAGAATTATGTAAGTTAATAAAAGGTAATGATGTTTTCATCTTAGAGATAAGGTCAAGATGTTTTCTATCAGCCAGTCTAACTCGACCAAAAAAAACACACAAACTCTCTCTCTCTCTCTCTCCTCTCTCTCTCTCTCCTCTCTCTCTCTCTCTCTCTTCTCTCTCTCTCTCTTCTGATCTCTCTCTCTCTCTCTCTCTCTCTCTCTTCTGATTTTTGATATGAATGAACAAGTAAAGTTTGATGGTAAAAACTAGCAACTTGATTGGTTGATAATTCATAAAATATTTTACATAAATCTTTTCTGTCCTGATAAATCAACTAATGGAAAAAGTTGGATCCTTTTCTGAAAATAATTTATAGCTACCGAAATTTAAAACAAAAGTACAAGTTTTGTGTGGGACTACTCCAAGCCATCTTGTCTGGTTTGGAAATGTTCCTAGAGATCAAAAAAGTACTAGTGATTATATCTGATTACAGTCATGACTAATAATAATTATTCCCATTAAAGGTTATTACTAATTAACTGCTTACCGACGTTACCAAACACATACAGGAATGCTTTCAATCACAATTATCACTAATGATGTTAGCCTAAATTCAGGTAAGAATAGCCTTTAAGTAAAATAACAATGATGGATATGATTAGTGTCAGTGCTAGTGTGTGGACGTGTTGTGTCGAGCTCTGATGTTCATAGCCCTGAGTCATGTTTCAGCTTTGTGTTTCTTAATTCAAATATCATTGAAAAGATATTAGTTAGTCTTATGGAGAAACCTAAGTGATAAGAAACAGTAAACCATGTTAGCTCCTAACTGTGCCTACTTCAAATGTAATGAAACGGATGTGAGAACGGAAAAAATGTATAGTATATGAATGTAAATGACTCTACCAAGAGTTGTGTGCATATAGTGACAGCCATCAGTGAGATTGACCGGAATAACCTAGATTGGTTATCCCTCACTGCGTATGTGAAGCCAGACAAAACAATTTAGTAATATCAAAATTAAAGGCAGATGTAAACGTGAGTAATCTGGCCCTTCAGTGAACAAACAAGATGCAAAAATAGATGACTTGGAAAACAAAATTACGGGACCTTGGCGCAATCGCAGCAAATTCCACCCGGATCATCTACCTCACAGAGAAAGTTAACATTCTTGCCATGAACATGGAATATTTTAAAGCAACATTTCTAACATTGATAGACCCAAAACTGGAGAAACCGATAATTGCTGACAAAGTTAAGGAAAAAAAATCTGTTTGATAATTAAATATCAACTAATAAAACACCTAAAATTCCTGAAAGAAAACGTGAGGTTGAACAAGCGCTTAAAGACACATTCCTATACTTAACACGAGGGTCACCTTTGAATGGAAATGTTGTAAACTTTGCAAACAATATGATCAGAGAAGAGGCGGCAAACAAATTCAGACATTGGTGGCTGACACTGAAACAAGAAAAATCGGAAAACTAAAACGCAAAATAATGATATGCAATGTATACAAATGATGAAGATGATGTAGGAAAATGCTTTGATTCAAAGAAATCGCTGCCTGGACCATACCCAAAATATAGAAAATAAGATAAGTGTAGTCCTGACGAAAAAATGCCCTCAGGGGGGGGGCACCCACCATGTGCTGAAATGTGATCCTGAAGTTCGGCGAGGGCTATTCATGATAAAGGGGACAAAGTTTCGTTACGATGGAATACCTATAACATACGTAATAGGTACCGCCTGCGTGATCACCTGCTACCAATGTCAAAAGGTATGAACATTTTGAAAAAGATTGCAAGTCTAAGAATGAAGATAAAGTCTGCGGTAAATGTTCAGTGAGACACTCCACCAGGGAGTGTAATTCGGAAGTGTCAAAGTGCATAAACTGCACAAAGTTAAACAGACCGAAGTGACCATACAGTAAATTCTAGAGACTGTAATGCTTTTTGACTTGGAATTGAAAAGACTAGCGGAAAAATACTGATCATTGGTCACTAGGGATGTCATAAACTGTGGCTATATGAATAATACAATCTGAAGGTAATAAGACTTTCAAAATTCGAGAATTTATAAACAAGAAATATTTAGATACACTAGCATTATCTGAAACATGGATAAATAACTTGGACAAGGCAAAGATCACTGAATGACTCCCCCCACACATGCCTTCTTTCACATACGCAGAGAAGTAG
>NC_090737.1:50967748-51048743 GCF_036898095.1 Palaemon carinicauda
AGTGATGGTTAGTGAAGTGAACTACATCATCATAATAGTGATAGTTTTCCTTTTCCTCCCCTGCAGATCTTTTAGGAAATGACGCAGGGAGACTTTCCTGGAACAACAAGTTCCCACTCAACAATTAAATAAAAACACATTTCTCCACACAAAACACTGAGAGCTGAGCAGTAATGTAAGCCTAAAGGATTAAATGTATTTTAATAATACAAACATATCATTCAATCCCACCTAGATGAATCGGCGACATCGGATTGGAGGTAGAACAACAATTATTCATGGATGTTATTCCAGGTATGTTTGAAGGCACATTGATAACAAATAGCATAGGTATTCACAAAACTACGTAGAAAATTAAAGAAGCACAGTACAATCAACAGAGGTCCTAGAAAATGTTAAAGAATTGCAATCATTTTAAGGTTCAGTAACATTTCATGGGAATTTCATTCAAAATTTATCTACTATTGCACATCCATTGTATAACTTGTTGAATAAGAGTGTAGAGTGGAATTGATCAAAAGATTGTCAGGAATCTTTTGAAAGAATCACGCAGGAAATAACATCACCTACATTTCTAGTACTTTATCAAGTGGATTTACCAGTATGCAATGCATCAAACATAGGTTAAGGTGCAGTATTATCTCATGTAGTTCTACATGGAACAGAAAAAACAATTGCATTTGCTTCTAGAGCATTGAACAAGGTAGAAAGGAATTACTCCAAAATAGAAAAAGAAACTACAATTCATTTGCATCAAAGGGGTTTGTTTATTCAAGTCAAGGATATCTCCAACATTTACCACCTGGATCATAATTAATCATCTTTATAATATAAACATTTCCCACTAACTTTCTCTCATTTGAATTGGCTTCAAGTTTAATTTTGTTGTAGATAAACTATTTTGTACCAGTCAGCATTTCTATATAAACTGTGACCAGTTAAAGATCAATATTGTATAGAACTTTTGAACACATTCGGAATCCCTTGTAGAATTGTCACCCCAAGGTTATCCGGGGTGATGATTCCAAAGGTGTGACGATTCTACAGGTGGGATGCATTGTGGTGACGATTCTGCAGGTGGGGATTCTGGACTGACGATTCTATGAATTGGGGTTTTTTTCAATTACCTTTAAAAATATCCCCCAAAAATGACCCATTGGGCTTGCGAGTGCAGCTCAACATGCACCACTTGTCAGAGCATAGGATCAGTGATGTAATGTTAATTATGTGAGAGCAGCGAGCTATGGCGAGCGAAACCCATTAGAACTGTAGACGAGATCGAGGCCCAATGACATTTGGTATTGTCAACTCACATTATTCCCCATACTGGAAATCTCAAATGTCCATTACATGTATACTATCAATCATTTTCTGATGAGTATTAACTAGTAATATCCTAGTTTTGTATCCCTTCACGTTCCTTTAAGCTATTTATTTCCTTTATTTCCATTTTGCTTTTCAGTCAAACCTCCCCCAATGTGTTTCTTCCACCATTAAAAAGTGAAGTTAAGTGGGATACCCATAATAAATCAAAGATGAATTCATATGGAAATGCCTATCTAAGGATTTTTTAATTCCCCATATGATTATTATTCTTTTTTTTAATTATATACAAGGCAATGCAATAGTGAAATTTTACAAAATTTATAATTGGTTAAACTCAATGACAACCTATCATCTTTGCACAAATTATAAACATAGTGACGATTCTATATGTAAATATACAGGTGGGATTTTCTGGGGTGACAATTCTACGGGTGGAGATTCTGGGGTGACAATTCTACTGGTGATCACTTATTTGATTTGCATTAAAATTGGTTTCTGTATTTGCAGGCTGGAATTTAGACCTGATGCAAGACAGCATATCTAAAGGATTGAATAGTCAGGTATCATAATGGAGAGATATCTAAAATAAAAAATATTTCATCACGATAGATGGCAGTGGTAGAATAACAAAGAAAAATCACAGTCATTCAAATTTCATATGTTCCACGTGATTCCGAACAGGGTTGCGCAATGTTAGAATTCTCACTTCGCACGGCAAAGTTGGAATATGCAGTGTTGGGTTCTCATGGTTAAGCAGCCTATATAAACCCACAATTAGATGACAAATACGTCAAATGCCTGTGAGTCGGTGAGCTGTCACAACCTTCTCAAGCTACTAACAAGTGTTCAATTGCCAGTCAAGTATAGTAGTATTATCTTGTCTGTGAATAACTAAGAACCGAGTAATTAGCAAATCTCCAAGTCATGTGATTTGACTTGACGACATCTTAAACTTTGAGAGTGCATTTATTGGCTTATATTTTCAGCTGGTGTTAATTAATCATTGCTTCATAGAGCGTATCATAAATATAGTGTAGTTGATGTGAATTATCAACTAATTTATATGAAAGATATCTCAAACGCCACTTGTAATCATGAGTTTCACTTAAATTAAGTCCCCATGCATCATGCTTAGTTGAATTTAAGATTTTAAAGGCCTCTATTTAGAATAAAATAGATTATTCAATTAGTCTATTTGCGTATTCCGTCTGTTAAAACCTCTATTACCAAATGAGGTAAAACAACTCGGTTATTGGGTCCGTCCTTTGACTGGCCAGACAGTACAGCATTGGATCCTTATCTCTGGTTAAGACTCATTTTTCCTTTGCCTACACATACAATATACCTGGCAACACTTGAGATCACCAAAACAATTAACTACTGCACTTTAATTGTTCAGTGAATACTTTCCTTTTGGTATGGATAGAGGAGACTATTTAGCTATGGTAGGCAGCTCTTCTTGGAGGACAGAAAAATTAAACCATTGTTCTTTAGTCTTGAATAGTGCCATAGCCTCTGTATCATGGTCTTCTACTGTTTTGGGGTAGAGTTCGCTTGCTTGAGGGTACACTTGGGCACACTGTTCTATCTTATTTCTCCTACTCTGTTTTTTTCTGAAGTTTTGATAGTTTTTTTTTCTGAAGTTTTGATAGTTTATATATGAAAGATCTTTTTTAATGATACTTTATTTCAATTGTTCATTATTTCTCTTTTAGTTTATTCATTTCCTTTCCTCACTGGGCTAATTTTCCCTGTTGGAGCCCTTGGGCTTATAGCATCTTGCTTTTCCGATTAAGGTTTTAGCTTAGCTAGTAATAATAAGAATGATTACCTGAATCTGGTTTCAGTGGACACGAAGCAAACATTATTCCAACTTGGTGGCACGATGTAGGAATCTTCATTCTGCTTAGCGTGATGTGAGAATATTCCGACACGGTGCATATTCTATTATAGGTTGCAACACATAAGATAATGACTAGCATTCCCAGCCACCGGGACCTGAAGGTAGGAGGAGCTAACGGGTCCCTGATTTTCTACTATCTGCTATCAGTGCATAAACTCCACATTGCTTGGACAACACAGGAAAGCTTAAGGATTCAAAGTTTGTATCTCCATTGGGACAGAAGGTAATACTTGAGATTACCCTTCTCATACCTTGGAAATCTGTACTCTGATTTCAAGTTGGGCCCTTCTAGGGTCTAATAAAAACTCTAGAATACTTTATTCATCTGTAACTGAGATAGCAGCAATAAGATGAAAATACCTTTAGTATTTTACCTTGCAACTAGATTATGTAGTTAAATTAGGGTATGAATCTGATCTGCCATTGAAAACACATCAGGGTCCATATTTTCTCTTGTTGAAAAAATATGTAATTTCATCGAAATGATGCCATTCAATGGAGATGTGAAACCAAATCTGACTGATTTGTACAGATTTTGGGAATGCATGAACACTGTGACGCAACGTTCACTCGGCACTGGTGTTATTGATCAGATATGCACCTATATGGAACAGTGTGTTAATCTTCGTTATGAATTGCACTCGAGTGTAAATGTACCCATGCACCCGATGCAATGGAAAGAGCAAAAGCAGTTCACTGTTAATCGCAGCGGTAAACGACGGGTTTTATGACACTACCCACTGCTACCACATGTTTTATTTCATGTACTTGCTTCGTATAGTGTCTGTAAAAGATCTGGGAGATTAGTGTCTGTAAAAGATCTGGGAGATCTCCACCCAGTGTATGAGCGGAGTCTACCAAAGACCCTCTGTTGGAAGAAGTTCCATGAAGAAGCAATTTTCCTTGGATCGTGACCTGCGGGTGAGCTGTCAGGATCCGCTCTGCGAATAAGTAGGTGAGCTTTGCTCTCAGTTGTCTTAGGGAAAGATTTTGATCCTGAGGTTTCACTTCAGAAGAGCTGTTCTTCCTTGAAGACTGAAGTTCTACGAAGATAGACCTTAAGACACTCTACTGGGTATAGAGAGATATCTTCCTTCAGTGGGCAGATTCTCCAAGGACCCCACCTCTTGGTGGGTACCTCGTTCTTGGCAAGAAAGGCAGGATCAAGAAAGTGGTTCCGTTCTCCTGTGTCTAGGAACTGAATATGGCCTATATCCCTGATAAGGCCAATATTTCACTAACTCTAGCCCCTGAGGCTATAACGAACAGAAAAATTACTTTCTGTGTTAGCTCCTTTAGAGTACAATCCTCATTGTTTAGGTTCCAAGCATAGTGCAAGACTTTGACCAACGACCATGTGATGGGTTTTGGAGGGGTTGCCAGCTTGGGTCTAGTGCACTGTTTCTCAACCTTTCTCTGGTGGTGGCCCCCTTCAATCCAGTGCAAGTTGTTGTGGCCCCTCCATGCCAAATCTGAGTTCTTACCCCCCCCCCCCACACACACACCCGCCTTCCGTCCATCACCTTAATACGCCTAGGGAAAGTATATTAATGGTTCTAGTTTGAGTAGTACCATGTACTCAAAACACTAATTTCAGGCATGAATCAAATACCAATATTAATTGGAAAAATATTTTATTTGAACACTTATCTATTTACAAAAGGAATAAAAAAACAAGGAATACATGTAGGTACAATTGGCTTTATCTTGAAAGGTTTCAGTGGGATCCCTGTGACTGATGCAAGGCTGCCAACTTGTCAATGTTTGGCTTGAAAGCTGTCAGAGAGAGACGTAAATCGCCTCTTTTTTCTATGTCAAGGCGATTTCGTGTCTTTGACAGCAGGTACATCATCAAGCAGATCGGTGGATATAACTGCTAAGGAAGGAAACTGTGCAAACTCTCGTCTTCCAAGGTTCAACCAGAACAGCTTGAGTTTCCCTTTAAATGTAGTAATTGCCTCCTTGCAGGAAAACATGGTGGAGTTATTTCCTTGAAGCTCTTTGTTCAGAACATTTAGCTTTTCAAATATGTCAGACAGGTAGAAGATGTCACTCTTTGCATCAACAAGTTTCTGCCCAAGTTCTGTCCCACTAAAGAAAGAGATAACACTGTCCCAAAGTGCAACAAAACGGTTCAGGCAATTACCTTTAGAAAGCCACCTGACTTCTGTGTGCAACACAAGTTTTTCAAATTCTTCATTGTTCTTTTCACATAATTGCTGAAAGAGGCGATCTTTCAGTGCACTACTTTTTATCAAGTTGACAGCCTTGATAACATGCCCAAGTGCTTCATGAAGACGTCCTGCTAGGTTTTTGGCAACCAGGTGCTGCCGGTGAACAACACAGTGCACACAAACGACATTAGGAACAGCTTTTTTTAAATAAGCACTGAATCCCCGATACCTTCCTATCATAGCAGCAGCGCCATCTGTTGCACAAGCCACAATGTTTTTGAGTGGAATGTTGTTCTCCTCAAAATAGACCTCAAGTTTTTTGAAGATGGATTCTCCTTTAGTGTCAGTCGTTAATTTCAATGCGAAAAGCATTTCTTGACATATTTCATCTACATCAAGAAACCTCACAAATGCCATCAAAAGAGCAGAATTATCAGGTAAAGTTGATTCGTCGAGTTGAAGCGAGAAATCATTCACCTGCAGTTTTGAGATTAATTGGTTTTCAACATCAGCTGCCATCTCATCAATACGGCGTGATACTGAGGAGTTGCTCAGAGGAATAACACTAGTTACCTCTTGTGGACTCTGATTCATGACTGTTGAAAGCACTACAGCCACTGCCGGCATGATCAGAGATTCACCGATAGTATGAGGCTTACCTGCTTTTGCAATCAAATTTGCTATCTTGTAAGAAGCCAACATCCCTCTGTCTACTTTTGCCACTTTTTGGGTAAACATATGATTCACTGTCATCCTTCCTTGGAACTCATCACGTAATTTCTTGAAGAAATCTAGCGGCTTGTCTTTCTTGTCTTTATGTGCAGTCTCCAGATGCTTTTTCAGTTTGCTGGGACGCATACTTTCATTTGAGAGTGAGGTCATACACAGCAGGCACATAGGCATTGTAGTATTTTGTGGAGATTCAATGAATCCAAAAGCAAGATATTCGACAGAATACTGTCTGCATTTTTTCTTAGCTGGACTGGTCATGCTTATCTAAAATAAAAAACAAACAAAACTCATTAAAACTCAGTACCGCTATTATTGTCTGGGAAATCATTGCCCTCCACATATTCAAACAAGCAAATAAAAAAGCAAAAGTTATTAGCCATAAAAGATACTCTTACCCCTCCCTCAATAACAAATAAAGTGAATAGATAAATAAAATTCATGACAAGTATGTGTGTGTGTGTACTGAGTGTACATGAAAGAGACTGTGTATGTAAGTATAAATGTATGTTTGTACACTGTATGTAAGTATAAATGTATGTTTGTATGTACATACGTATGTGGATATAAAGTTATCTTTCACAAACCTCTTTGGTAGAACTTAAATCAAGTCTCTTCCTCGCAAGTCTATGTTAAACTGAAAGACGGATCTATTATTGAAGAAGAAACAATATAACGGTTATATTATAACCCATATACCGTTGCTGTTAAAATTGTTTATAAACATCTTAATGGTTGTCGTTCGGAAGTTTACCAGTCAGCATAATCTTTGATAGTTCAGTCTTTTACCACTCTGCCTGCTAGAGAGAGGGAGAGAGAGAGAGAGAGAGAGAGAGAGAGAGAGAGAGAGAGAGAGAGAGAGAGAGAGGGAGAGAGAGAGAGAGAGAGAGAAAGAGAGAGAGAGTTAATGGTTTTTGTCAAGGGTCATAGTTCAGCCTTTTACCACTCTGCCAGCTAGAGAGAGAGAGAGAGAGTGAAGAGATTATTGAATATTTCACTGTCTGCAAAAATTACCTGGTATATTGAATTGAATGATGTTCAAACTAAACTCAAGCATATTAATGATTTATTTCAAAATATTACACATTTATATATTTTGTGGGTCCTAAATTTTCTGTGGCCCCCCATGGCCCCCCATTTTTCAAATTTTGCCTTGTGGCCCCTGAAAAAATCTCATATGGCCCACGTTGAGAAACACTAGTCTAGTGCATGCTTTTGGCATCTTATTGAAGGTTTCGCTTGTGAGGTCCACCTCAAAGGCGTATAGAAGAGGTCTAGTCAGGGCCGACTTACACGTAGTTATCGTAGTGGAAGTCAGGCCTTGTTCAAGTAGGTAGCTGAAGAAAGAGAGACAGAAATCTGTTAAAATTTCTGTTGGTCTCCTTGTTTTCACAAAGGATACCCATTTCTTCCAAGATGATTCATGTTGTCTCCTAGTTGAACTTGACTTGTACTCTACAATGAAATCGACCTTGTCCTTCGAGATCCCAAACTTTTGTTCGCTGCTAGGGCGAAAGAATCATGAGATGTAGGTTGTTGGTTCTCGGGGATGAAGCGTAAACAGTCGACTTCTGAACCAGTCAGGATAAAACTGGGTTCGGCAGAGGATACAGCTTCAGTTTCAATTCTAGAACTAGAGGGAACCAATTGCTTTTGGGCCATTTGGGGGCCACTACTGCTGCTGGCCCTCTGAAGGATCTTAGCTTGTCGAGGACTTTTAGGAGATTGGTTGGTGGAAATAGCTAAATCCAATTCCATCTGTTCCAGTCGAGAGACATGGCGTCTATCGCTTCTGCTTGAGGGTCCATGTAAGGGGCTACATAACGAGGTAGTTTCTTGTTGTCGCTCGTCGTGAAGAGATCGATCTGCAGTTCCGGGACTTTTTTTTGAGATGAAGGAGAATGAGTCAGCGTCTAGGGACCATTCTGTCTCTATCGGCTTTCGCCTGGATAGAGTGTCCGCTGTTACATTGCGGAACCCTTGCAGGTGAACTGCTGATAAGTGCCATCTTCTCTTCCTTGCCAGGTGGAAGATGGCTAACATCACATGATTGATGTGAGGTGATCTCGAGCCTTGTCGATTTAAACATTTTACTATCACTTCGTTGTCCAGGACCAATCTTATGAGAACTGCTCTGCAAGGGGATGGTTTCTTGAACATTAGGAAGACTGTCATGGCCTCCAAATTGTTGATGTGAAAGGTTTTGAACTAGTGCGACCAATTCCCTTGCACTTTTCTCTTGTGAGAATGGCCTCCCCATCCTTCCAGGCAGGCGTCCGTGTGTATCACCACTGATGGTTGTGGTGATTGTAGGGGAATTGTCCGCGCTAGGCTCTTGGAGGTCGACCACGGCCTTAGTAGCGTGCGCAATAGGGTCGGGGTCACCCTTAATTGATCTCTTCGAGTGTTTGATGCATATCTTCTCCAGACTTCTAACGCATCCTTTAGTTGTGCTTTTAGCACTGGGTCTGTCACTGCTGCAAACTGGAGAGAGCCCAATACGCTTTCCCGTTGGCGTCTTAAAAAACCTCTTGCATCGGATTAGTCTTGTGACAGATCCCGCTATCTCTCTCCTCTTCTTGAATGGAATGGGTGTGACTTTAAGTTCCATTGGATTCCTAACCATTGGAACTTTTGAGCTGGAGAAAGGCAAGACTTCTTGTGATTGATATTGAAGCCAAGGTGCTCCAGGAACTGGATCACCTTTTCAGCCGCTTGCAGACAAGTTGTCTTGGATGCTGCCCACATCAGCCAATCGTCTAGATATGCTACTACTTGAACTCTATCGTAGCGTAGTTGCTGGACGATTGTGTCTGCTAGCTTCGTAAATACCCTTGAGGCTATGTTTAGCCCAAGGAGCATTGCTCTGAACACAAATTTTGTCTCCTGTAGCTTGAATCCTAGGTAGGAGGAGAGGGGGCGACTGACTGGAAGGGGCCAGTAAGCATCTGCCAGGTCTATTGAGACTGTGTATGCCCCTTTGGGTAGAAGAGTCCTTAAGTGTTGTAAGGTAAGCATTCGGAACTTGTTCTCGATAAACTTGAGTGAAGACAAGTCTAGAATGACTCTGAGTTTGTCTGAGTCTTTCTTGGGAACACAAAACAGCCTTCCCTGGAATTTGATGGACTTCACTTTCTTTATTACCCTCTTCTCCAAGAGTTCTGAGGTATATTCTTCCAATAAGGGGGTGGAGTGTTGGAAGAATTTCGGAAAAGGGGGTGGAACTTTGTTCCATCTCCACCCGAGTCCATTTGTGATTAGGCTGTGGGCCCAGGGATCAAAGGTCCAACAATCCCGAAAGTAAAACAGTCTTCCTCCTACCTGGAGCCCCTCATTGTTTAGGGGTTCCTGAGGACTTATTTCTGTAACTGCAACCTCCTCTGCCTCTTGGGGGTTTTCCGGAGAACCTCTTTTTGGGCCTCTACCTTTGTAGGGCCGAAAGGTGGTCGGGTGCCTCTCAGAGCCTGGGTTAATGGGTTACCAGCTGTTGAGGGACCATCTGAAAAGTGGTTTGCAGCTGGGCTACCATTTGAGGCACCGTGGTCATGGTCACGTTCGGAAGTTGTGCAGGTCTACGTGGTCTTCTTGCCTTTTTGTTCTTAGGCTGGGGACCTCTTTCTGATGAAGATTTCCTCTTTGAAGACATACCCCACTTTTGGAGAAGGTTCCTATTCTCCGTGGTGGCTTTGGCAATGACTTCTTGGACCACTTCCTGTAGGAAAAGGTCTTTGCCCCAGATACATGATGAGATCAGTTTTCTGAGTTCGTGTTTGACCATTGCTGCGGCAAACATGTGCTCTCTACAGGCCCTCCTGGACCTGACGAAGGCATACAAATCCTTCACAAGGGTACCCATGTGAGCCTTGGCTAGGACCATGTACATGTCTGGGGCATTGGAAAGGCCTGCACACATTTCCATGCAGTTCTGAAGAGACAAAGAAGCGACATTTTTGGAAGGTTCTCATTGCACTGCTGACCTGCTATCTCCGGATCCAGTTTAGAGACGGAGAAGGTTAGATGAACCTCGTTCCACTTCTCCTCGCAGGTAGGCATGGCTAGAGATAATGGTCTGCATTCTTCTAGCAATGGGCATGGTTTGCCCGCATCGACTGCTTTTATGACAGTCAAGAGCTTTCACAGAGAAGGGGAAGGCTCTGGAGGAAGGAACAATGAAGGTAGGATGCCTCTTGCTCAATGCTGAGACTTTGGAGTTGGTGTAACCGGCTCCCTTTAGGGTCTTGGACAAGAGAGCCTGTGCTTTGTCATGCTCGAAGACAATGACTTCCTTCGGTTCCGTCTCCTCGCGGGATGCTGGTTTATCCCGCAGTCTCACGTAACAGTCTGGGTATGCTGAAAGGCTAGGTCAGAATTGAAGATCTTCAAGTGGTTTGGCCCCCAGCTTCTCGGATATAGAGCTTCCCATCCATCATGGGCATATGATCCGTGTACCTCCAGGAGTTGGTTTCGGAGCACTGAGGTAAATCAGAGACCTTATGAGGCTTAGGAAAGACTCCGAGAAAGCCCGGGCGTTTCACATCTCTTACCTCTTTCTTCGACTCTTTGAGATCTTGCTTAATCTCCTGCTGTTTCTTGCGGAACACTTCCATCATCTGCTGAATCGACTCTAGGAGCGCTTCGCTCCTGGCTATCAGCGGATCAGGAAGGGGAGTTGGGGCTGAAGAGGTTGACGGCACAGGTTGATATGACGTCACGGAAAACTGAGGGTCCCCAGCTACCGTTGACACAGATCCTTCTTCCTCCGTAGGTGGTTGTACCACATCTTCTTCAGGGTCTTCTTGCAGAAGTTCCTCTTCGGTGTCGGTAGACACCTCCAACATCCGTTCCTGATGGATGTCCATGCCTTCAAGTGACTTGTTAATATCTGCATCCACCGTCAGTTGGATGAAGGGAGGTTTGACCTGTACCTGGGGCACAACTGCGTCGGATTGGGCCTTAGGGAACATAAGGCACCTCATAGCTTCATTAGGTGGGTAAGGTCCCGGAGAGTTCTTCTGGAACCCTCTTACCCACCTCCGAAGAGTTTCTCTTGCTGTATCCCTTGACTCTGTAGTCTCATGATGAGAAGATGACGACACCCTTCGGGTCCCAATACTTCAGGGTTTCAGTTACGATGGAGCAGGGGGCATGAGACCTGCACATCGTATGCCCACAAAAGTCCTTACTCTTGTGGTTGCAGAACACGACTGCACACTTCACCTTTGGCTACTCCTGTAAGGAAAGAAAAGGTGAAATGAGTATAGGGTTATTTATATCATTGATATAAATGCATATACCTAACAATAGTATTACTTACTATAATTTTTAATAGCTTAGGATAGTAAGCTAGAAAAGAAGTAGGAAAGACACATATCTATGTTTCCTCTCCAGGCAATTGCTGTGACCTCCGTCAATATTAATATTTTAATTTCCCTGTGCGGGAAAATAAAGAGTGGGATAACTTCCGTACGTAGAGCCTGAGTCAGTGAACATTTACACTAACTCCTTCACTTGTAGAATATCAATACTGAACGGTGATTTATAAGTGTCCCGATGATCCAGGATTCATCAGGATGTTGAAAGAATACTTCACCTCAACATTTTGTTCAGTCTCAACAATAGACTGTGAAAGGATACACGAGTATGTTAGAAAGACTTGTACTACTGTATCATTTTATACTGTAGTTTTCTAACTGCTGTATTGTTATACTGCAGGAATACTGGCTACTGTATTGTCATATACTGTAGTTTCACCGGTATACTACCGGGGTTAGGCTAGTGCCTGGCGGCACTAACTGATAGGGAGAGAGAAAGAATGGAAAGGAGGATTCCGTATTATTATAGTTTAGTACAATAATTGGAAGTGTAGGGGGCTACTGCCGCCTACAGCCTCCTTCCCAGAATGAGAGTTCTAATGGAAGGGGAGGAATTCATTTGATTCTAGCTTCCATCCAGCCACAATTTCTGCTGCCGGCTGTACAGCCAGTTGCAAGGTTTGTGGATGGCAGTCCAAGAGAGGACTGAAGAATTCTCAACAGTATAATGGGTTTCCCACCGGCAGCTGTCAGGGCCGGCTCAGCCTTTTCCCGGAGCATTTTCTTCCACTAGGGAGCTGGCGGTAACTTAACCGCCGCTTGTAGGAACCCGGCCGGTAACTCAGTCAGCCCCGGTAAGCGGGGATGATTGTAGAATACCGGCCAAAGGAAATTTGTGATGGCTAGGCCAACACTAAAGGACGGAGGGGGGAGGTAAAAGGGTCTTATAGTTTACAGGGGAGATAGGCGGCGGCAAGTATTGCGCCTACTTTCAGCTGTAAATCAAGGAAGCATGGCTTCCTATATCGACGCCGTCGTGGGCGGCAGGGGAATAAGAATTCCCCTGTCGGCGACTTTGTCGGTTATAAGAAATGTATTATAGGGTGATGTGTTCACGACCCGGACACGGTCTCGACTCGGACAGTCTTAATAACCAATGAACGATCGAGCCTAGGATGACGTCAGAGCTATGACGTATGAGGGAGGGGGGTCCTAACTAGACGCCATTTGCAAACCTGCCCGCCAACGCTCCGCTTGTAAACAAGGTAAGAATTTCAATTTTAAGGGGTCGCGATCTTAATTTTCGGCATCAGGATATATTGTGCCATGACCACGAATAAGGCGTGATCAAGTTGTGATAAGTTTTGTTATGTAATATAGCCATATTGGCATAAAATCAGTGATAATACGGAGTGCCTAAACAACAATGGAGTGGTTTGGGGTGCCCGCTAAATAATTTTATGGTGTGTTCTCGACTCGGACAATTTTTGACGGTTCATGCAAATTAAGTGTACTGGAAAAACCACTTAAAAAGTGAATGATTGCATAGTTCTTACAACTATAATGTACCATATGTGAGATAAAGCCATGGAAAAGGCTGGAAATGGGTGTTTGCCACGGCTAAATATCGAGTGATTTTTCGAAGTGTTTTATTGATGGAGGTGAATTATTTTTAGCATTAATATGTGCCCCCATTAGTGTTTACTTTTCCAAATTGAAATATTTAACCTAGGCCAATTGTTTATATTTTTTACGAATTTTTAAAAAAATTATGTGCGTGGTCTCGACTCGAACAATGTGCACGTGCTGTCCAAGTCGAGAACACGGAGGTATAAGAAGCAATAAATTTTTTTTTTTTAAATGACTCTGTCAATCACTCTCATTTTAACCTAACATCAATATTAATACTATATATTAACTCTTATAAAATTATTGATGGTTTAAAATAATTAAATATGGGTGATTGCCAAAGTCAAACATAGAGTCAGTTTTGAGCTATTTTTTTTTGTGCAAATTAATTTTTTTTTAGAATTAATATGTGCCCCCCAATAGTGTTTAGTCTTCCAAATTGAAATATTTAACCTAGGCCAATTTTTTAATTTTTAATATTTTTTTTTAAAAAGCAAGGTCCGTGTTCTCGACTCGGACAGGTTTGTCCGGGTCGAGAACACGGAGGTATAAGAAGCAATAAATTTTTTTTTTTAAATGACTCTGTCAATCACTCTCATTTTAACCTAAAACCAATATTAATACTATATATTAACTCTTATAAAATTATTGATGGTTTAAAATAATTAAATATGGGTGATTGCCAAAGTCAAACATAGAGTCAGTTTTGAGCTATTTTTTTTGTGCAAATTAATTTTTTTTAGAATTAATATGTGCCCCCCAATAGTGTTTAGTCTTCCAATTTGAAATATTTAACCTAGGCCAATTTTTTAATTTTTAATATTTTTTTTAAAAAGCAAGGTCCGTGTTCTCGACTCGGACAAGTTTGTCCGGGTCGAGAACACGGAGGTATAAGAAGCAATAAATTTTTTTTTTTTTAAATGACTCTGTCAATCACTCTCATTTTAACCTAAAACCAATATTAATACTATATATTAACTCTTATAAAATTATTGATGGTTTAAAATAATTAAATATGGGTGATTGCCAAAGTCAAACATAGAGTCAGTTTTGAGCTATTTTTTTTGTGCAAATTAATTTTTTTTAGAATTAATATGTGCCCCCCAATAGTGTTTAGTCTTCCAAATTGAAATATTTAACATAGGCCAATTTTTTAATTTTTAAAAATTATTAAAAAATGCAAGGTCCGTGTTCTCGACTCGGACAGGTTTGTCAGGGTTGAGAACACGGAGAATTTTTATTTTTCTAAAATTTATTAATTGGTCAGGCAATAGAATTTTAACATGGAACAAATATCAATACTGTTTATTACTTCGTATAAAGTTATTGATTGTCTAAACTAACAAATTATGGGTTTTTGAAAAGGTCAAAATATTTTTTCATTATGAACTTATAGACAATATTCATTAGCCTAGCCTATGTCTCTAATGCCATTTATCTCTTTCAGATCCTTCGTGACTCCCAGCCATGCCTCGCAACTACCAGCCAAGGAACATCCTAACCACGGATAGGACCAACTTAGAGAAGGCATTTTACCACCGCCTAGAGACTGGTTGTAGCATCCGCACTGCGTGCAACCTTTTTGGAGTTAAAGTTTCGACTCTTGGGGTAAGCTTGAATAAATCTAAGCCCTCTTAAATTCTATGTGTAGGCTAAGAACTTTAGGCTACTTTTCATTTAGGCTAGCCTACCCTATCGGGCCTATGCTCCCCACTTTACCTTTGTTTTATTTTTTTCAGGATGCTTTCACTCGGTCCATCAAGGAGAGTGATGGGAGGACGTTTGTGCCTAAGCATCAGAACGTCAAAAAGGTTTTCACCGATGCGCAGGAACGCTTGATCGAGGAATACTCTATCGAGATCGCGCGGATGTTCTACGGCCTGCCAACGAGAGCTTTCAGGAGGATGATCCTGAAGTATGCAGAGGCTGTTGGCAGCCCGTCTATTCCTGATGCCTGGAAGAGGGAAGGTATGGCCACCCGTGACTGGTATTACGGGTATATGTTCCGTCATCCAAGGCTTGCATTGAAGGCTCCGGAGGGCATGTCACTTTCGCGCGCGATGGCTTTCAACCGCGTAAACGTTGAAGTCTTCTTCAAGGCTTACGTGGAAGCTGTCGAGCGACACAGTTTCATGCCAGCCAGGATCTTCAACTTGGATGAGAGTGGCTTGTCCACTGTGATGAAGCCATGTAAGGTTGTTTGCGAGAGAGGTCGTCCTGTTGCTTCGCAGGTTGCTCGGGAGAGAGGCAATCATATGACTTTCGTGGGGATTGTTAATGCTGCAGGGCATGGTTTCCCTCCAGTGTTTATCATCGCACGAAAGAAGATGAATGCTGATTTTCAGAGAGGGACTACTCCTGGAACCACAGTGCTCTTGCAGGCTAACGGTTGGATGGACCATGAGCGTTTCGTGCAGACACTCGAGCATCTCCATAAGGTGTCTTATTCTACAGTGGAGAATAAGATACTGTTGATAATGGACAATGCCGAGTGTCACATGAGCATTCATGTGGTTGAGTATGCGATACAGCATGGCATCGTAATTGTCACGCTGCCACCTCATACTACAGCCAAACTCCAGCCATTAGATGTAAGTGTCTTTGGCCCCTTCAAGTCTGTCCTGCGATCCATTCAGGACGATTTTAAACTTTCAAACCCTCACGTGCCCATCACGGAACATATGTTGCCAGAGATGGCGTGCAAGGCCTGGGACAAGGTTTGTAATGTCACCAACATCACCAATGGGTTTCGCGCTACTGGCATCTTTCCCGTCAACCGCAACATCTTTCCAGATGATGCGTTTGCTGGGGCAGAAGTCACAGAGCAGGCCCCTCCTGATGATGATGATGATTTGCCACAAACTGTTGCCGCACCCTTGACACCAGTTCCATCGGAGCCTGACCAACCTCAGCCTGGACCATCTGGAATAGGTAGGATGTCACCAGCATTCTCTGCTTCAGCGTCTAGGGCTAACACTCCTGAAGCAGCACTCCAACCTCGGCAGACTCCAACTCCAACACCTTCATCTCCTCCAATTCCCGACGTCACTCCCGAAGCTGTGCAGCCCTACCCGAAGGCTCGTCCCCGCCCTGCTGCTAGAGGGCGCAAGAAGATCCGCGCCTGCATCCTGACTGAGGATGAGGAGGCTCTTAGCCAGCTGCGGGACAAGGAGGAGAAGAAAGCAGCCAGAGAGGAGAAGAAGCGGAGGTTGCAGGAGAAGAAGAGAGGGCAGGAGGCACGACAGGCGGCTAAGAGGAGGAGGTCTGAGCCAGTTGAGGCGAGCAGCAGTGATGAGGAGGCTATCGACAATCCTGCACTCTGTGACGACTCATCTGAATATTCAGATGAGATTGCAGAAGAGCTCGAGTTTGATGCTGCCTCCTATCCATTCGTCCAGAAGGAGCCAGAGGTGAGGGACTTTTTTTTAATATTTCAAAATCTGTAGCCTAGCCTAGGCTAGATTATGTTCATCTATTGCATAAGTAGGCTAAGTCTAGAAGAAAATTTCTATTTAATTGTCAAATTTAGTATCCGAGCTGAATGGCTTGGTTTTAAAGCCAAATTCCTTATTCATTCATTCCATAGGCTAGGCTATTCATTCTTTTTTTTCATATTTCAAAATCTGTAGCCTAGGCTATCCTAGCCTAGATTATGTTCATCTATTGCATAAGTAGCCTAGCCTAAGTCTAGAAGAAAATTTCTATTCAATTGTCAAATTTAGTAGCCGAGCTGAATGGCTTGGTTTTAAAGCCAAATTCCTTATTCATTCATTCCATAGGCTAGGCTATTCATTCTTTTTTTTCATTTTTTCCCCCAGGTGGGTGACTTTGTCTTGGTCCAGCTTCTCTTCCAGGGGAAGAGGTCTGAGGAGCTTCCTCAGGATAAGGTCGCCCTTGCTGAAGGACACCTTCCACTTCCCAGCCATCGGGGATGTCGACAGTGTCGGCCGCAGCAGGGTGTTGGGGGTCCTCACAGTCAGCACGGGGACCACCCAACGACAAGCAAACCTCATCAAGGTCCTCCCTCCCTCGAGGGACTTTAACATGCATTAGTTTTAAGTCATTCACTTTAAAATGCATTAGTTTTAAGTCATTCACTTTAAGATTCATTAGTTTTAAGTCATTCACTTTAACATGCATTAGTTTTAAGTCATTCACTTAAACATGCATTAGTTTTAAGTCATTCAGTTTCCCATTTTGGTTTAATATATATATTTTTGTATTACATTGAGATTTTGCTACCAATCGTTTTATTCCACCTTTCAGTGTCATGTTCTGGATGTTTTTACTAAGAAAAAATATAAAACATTGGTTTAAGTGTGTTTTTGGTGGACCAAAACATCCGTCCGGGTTGAGACCACAACCCCGTCCGGGTCGTGACCACGCGGTCTCGACCCGAACAGAGAATTTTGGATTTTAAAAACGGCTGTAAAACCCAAAATATAATATCTACAGATATGAAACTCATAGCATAAGATGGGGCATTAGTTAAACTTTCTTTTAAGCACAAAATCTCTCCTGTAGCTCAATAACTTTTTTTTTATGAATATTATTCATTTTACTGTCCGGGTCGTGAACACATCACCCTAGTCTACAAGGGAGAAAGGTGGCGGCAATTATGCCGCCTACTTTCGATTGTAAACTAGGGAAGCCTGGCTTCCTTGGCCGACAATGTCATAGCTGGCAGAGGAATAACGATTCCCCTGTCGATGACATTGTCGGCTGCAAGACAATACACCCTTAGTTACTGTAATACTTCAAAGCCGGGATACTCGGCGGCAAAGAAGATCGACAGTAAAACACTATCCATGTCAAGCCAGAGTTAACTACTCATTGGCGATGACGGAAGATAGGGTTGCCGCCTGGGATGGCAGCGCTTGGGGGGGAAGAAGGGATTATCCTCTTTTCTCTAAAAGAGAAGCGTATCGAATTATACCAATAATTCTAGGGGATATATATATCCCCAACCGAATTAATAGAAATGATACTACAGGTTAAACAATGGATTTACATTACCAACATATACCAAACAGGTTAGGCTAGCCTAACTCGAGTGGGGACCACGGCCTCGAGTGATACCACCGAGGCCCTATCGTATACGAAAGAAACGATATATTTTGGAAAAGGAAATATTATACAGTATGTGTATATGCAATCTTCACTAGTATGATTTTGCCTAACTAGCTATAAAATTCTTCATAGCTAAATACCGGTAACGTCACACTACTAACTAAACAAACGGATTTTGAGCGAAGTGAAAAATCTATTTTTGGGTGAGGTAGCCATGTCGTCCTGATGGAAGTTCCTTCTTAGTAGCTTCCTAGGTTATATTTAACTACAGTGATATATCCCAGAGAATTTTACTCCTGGCGCAAGTATTCCTTGTATTATCTTATAGGGATATCGCATAAGATCAGAGGACGTATTCTTAGCGTTTACGCATCGAGAGGGAAAGTGGCAAGAATTGTAGGAGAGTCGTTATTAAGGCAACACTCCTACTCGTACTGTGATTGAGCTCCAGCACGCCGCCGCGTGGCGCCATCTAGTCATTCATTGTAGCATTAATGAGGTGCTACAGATACAGTACATTAGGGAGGGATTCATTTATCTTTTGTCAAAGGAAGGTGGGTCCATCAGGACAACATGGTTACCTCACCCAAAAATAGATTTTTCGCTTCGCTCAAAATCCGTTTTTTGGGCTCAGGCCATGTCGTCCTGATGGAAGTTTACCAGAGCATTAATGTATCTGTGGATTTTCAATAGTGCCAATCATCTCGAGATAAATTTTCCTTGGTCGTCTAGACCCAGAGACACTTGGTGTTACCGTCATACACCATTCAACTGATCATGGACTATGTCAGTGCTTCCTGCCCCCTACAGGGAAGAGTCTTGGAAGACTCTAGAAGAAAAACCCGAGGATTGTGAGTTCAAGGAACAAGTCTAGCAAACAAGTTGTATATTAGTGTCCTCATATACATAAGGCAAAGTTTGTACTCTGAATGGAATTTATCGGTGTAGGTTATTGATACCTCCCGAGTCTGTTTGTTCATTGGAGACGAGATAGACAGGTTTACATTCATGTAGGAAACTTTAAATCAGTAAGGTAAACAGGTTGGTAAAATCAGTCATTACTAGGGATTGAACTCAATAGCATAACACATAATCTGATGATTGTTTGCTTGGAACAGTAATAACCTTTGTTCTGAATATTTTTACAAAATAAGAGGACAAAAAGTAGCTCTAACAGCCTTTATTTGTATGTTTTAAGATATTTGGGGCGAAATGAGACGCAAAGATTCCTAACTATGTTTATTAACAAATAGAATATAGAAATCAGGGTTGTAACATGTACAATCAATCATAATTTTCACTGAAAATTTCTGTGTGAAAGCATAATTAGTAATAACAGAAAAAATTAATAAAGTTTCATCTGAAAAGGAAACACAAGCAACTTTATGGGAAATATGGAATATTTCACTATGGATTCTGTTGTTACAAAAGGAACACTTGCATAAGAATATGCATGGCACATGTGTCAGTCTTTTATGCTTATTGTCACCCGTGTAATTAGAACAGTCTATAGTGTCATGTACTAGACACATCACTCAACATGATACACCGTAAGAGTCCATCATGTACACCCTTCACTAAAAAGTCCCAATTAGTGCACTGTTCTTCGCAGAAATCAAGCGGCAGGTTTTAGTACACTACCTGCTGCCACCACGTAATGTTTGAGCTCCTGTAATTGTTTCGCGTAATGCTTGAAGAAGACCCTGGATGACTTCCATCCAGTGTAAGCGTGAAGACTTTCAAAAGACATATTTTAAAAGAAATTCAGAGACGAAACAACTTTTCTCGGATCATGACCTGCGGGTGTACTGTCTGGATCCGCTCTGCGAATGAAATAGGTAATCTTTGCCCTTAGTTATTTTAATGTTAATGTTGAACCTGATGTTTTTCCCTTGAAAAGCTAACCTACCTTAAAGTCTGAAGTTCTACGAAGATAGACCTTTAGGCATTCCACTGGGCATAGGGATGCTTCTTCCTTCAGAGGGCAGATTCTCCAGGGACCCCACCTCTTAGTGGGCAGCTCGTTCTTGGCGAGAAACGCTGGGTCCGGAAAAAGGTTCAGTTCTCCGCAGTCTGTGAACTGAATGTGGCCATCATCCCTCGAGAGGGCCACTATTTCGCTAACTCTGGCTCCTGAGGCTAGTGCAAATAAGAATATCCCTTTTTGACTCAAGTCCTATAGAAAGCAGTCTTCGTTGTTCAAGGTTGATGCCAAGTGAAGAACCTTATCCAATGACCATGAAATGGGCCTCGGAGGAGCTGCGGGCCGTAGTTTAGCGCAGGCTTTTGGAATCTCGTTGAAGATATCATTGGAGAAGTCCACCTGGAAGGCATACAGCAAGGGTCTGGTCAGGGCAGATTTGCACGTGGCAATCGTGTTGGCTGCTAAACCTTGTTCATGGAGATGGATGAAGAAGGATAAACAGAAATCCGTTGAAATCTCCTTTGGTTTCTTTGCCTTGACAAAGGCTACCCATTTCTTCCAGGAAGACTCGTATTGTCTTCTCGTTGATTTTGACTTGTATTCTAGAAAGTTAATACTGTCCCTTGAAATCCCAAATCTTTTCTTGATTGCTAAGGTAAGAAAATCATGAGATGAAGGTTCTGGGTTTTCTGTGATGAAGCTGAGACAGTCGACTTCTGCACTTGCTGAGTCAGAACTGGATCCGGCAACGGGATCAGCTTCAGGCGTAGTTCCGTTATCAGGGGGAACCATTATGCTGTTGGGCCACTTGTGGGCGACTATTGCTGCTGTTCCATGAAAGGATCTCAGTTTGTTGAGGACTTTCAGCAGAAGGTTGGTTGGAGGAAACAGGTAGATCTTGGACCATCTGTTCCAGTCTAGAGACATCGCGTCCGTTGCTTCTGCTAAAGGATCCTTGTACAGGGCTACATACCGGGGTAGCTTATTGTTGTCGCTCGTTGCAAAGAGGTCTATCTGCAGTCCTGGGACTTTGCGTAAGATGAAGAAGAATGATCTTGCGTCTAGGGACCATTCTGACTCTATCGGGTTGAGCCTGGATAGAGCGTCCACCGTCACATTGCGGAACTCTTGAAGGTGAACTGCTGACAAGTTCCATCTCTTCTTCTCCGCTAGCCGGAGGATGGCCAATATCACTTGATTGATTTGAGGCGATCTCGAGACTTGTCGATTCAGGCATCTCATTACAACCTTGCTGTCTAGTACCAGTCGGATGTGGATTGAGCAGCGAAGTTTCATTTTTTCAGTGAGAGAAAAACTGCCATGGCTTCCAGAATGTTGATGTAGAAGGTCTTGAAGAGGGAGGACCAGGTTCCTTGGACTTTCCGATGGTGAAAGTGGCCTCCCCACCCTTCTTTTGAGGCACCCATGTGAACGGTGACCGACAGTGGAGGCAGTTGTAAGGGTACCTTCTTCTTTAGGTACTTGTCCTCCGACCATGGCTTGAGGAGGGATCACAGACGAGTTGGTATCGGTCTTTTCAGATCTCTACGAGCGTTTGATGCTTATTTTCTCCAAACTCCTGATGCATCATTTAATTGAGTTATCAATACCGGGTCTGTCACTGAGGCGAACTGGAGGGAACCCAACACTCTCTCCTGTTGCCTTCTTGATATCCTGGTGGATTGAAGGAGTCTCTTGACAGATCCCGCTATCTCTCTCCTCTTCTTTGATGGAATAGAGAGGCAGTGTGACTAAGTTCCAGTGGACACCCAGCCACTGGAACTTCTGAGCTGGAGATAGTCGAGACTTTTCCAAGTTTATCTTGAATCCTAGGTGTTCTAGGAGCTGGATCACTTCCTTGTAGGCTTGCGTGCACTCTTCTTTGGATGCTGCTCACACCAGCCAGTCATCAAAGTAGGCCATCATCTGAACTCCCTTTAGGCGTAGTTGACGAATGACTGCATTCGCAAGCTTTGTGAATACTCTTGGGGCTATGTTTAGTCCAAAGGGCATGGCTCTGAAGACGTACTGTCTTTTTTTGCAGCTTGAATCCTAGGTAGGGGGAAACTTGGCAGTTGATCGGAACATGCCTATATCTATGGAGACAGTGTATGCCTGTTTGGGCAGTAGGGTCCTTATGTGTTAGAGCGTCACCATTCTGAACTTGTTGTTCACTATGAACTTGTTGAGTGGTGATAAGTCCAGAATGACTCTGAGCTTTTCCGAGTCTTTCTTCGGAACACGGAATAGCCTTCCTTGGAATTTGATGGACTTTGCCCTCCTTACAACTCTTTTGTCTAAGAGTTCCTGAACGTTTTCTTCCAATATGGGGGTTGAGTGTTGGAAGAATTGAGGGAAGTTCGGTGGAAATGCATTCCAACTCCACCCCAGTCCATTCTTGATTAGGCTGTGGGCCCAGGAATCGAAGGTCCAGCGATCCCGGAAGAGGAGAAGTCTCCCTCCTACCGGTAGCATCTCACCTGGAGTGCTGGGTGGAGGACTTGCCTCCTTGGCCACGTCCACCTCTGTTGCCCCTACCTCTGGAGGGGCGTCTAGAGGAACCTCGAAAGGAACCTCAAGACTTCGGCCAAAAGGTCGTCGATTGCCTTTCAAAGTCTGGGGTGAAGACAGGTGACTGAGTCGTCACTTGTTGGGGCACCAGCTGAAAAGTGGTGGGTGGTCGTACCACCGTCTGGGGCACCGTGGCCACGGGAAGCTGTTGTTGTCTTGGAGGGCAAGAGGGCACTCTGGGTCGTTTCGTCTTCCTTTTCGGCTGGGGACCCTCTTCAGCGGAAGACTTTCTCTTGGAGGACAAGCCCCATTTGGAGAGAAGATTCCTGTTCTCCGTTGCGGCTTTGTCTACGACCTCTTTGACCACTTCACTCGAGAAGAGGTCTTTTCCCCAGATGTTGGAGGCTATCAGCTTCCTCGGTTCGTGCCTCACTGCAGCCGAAGCGAACACGAACTCTCTGCAAGCCCAACGGGCTTTAATGAAGTTGTACAGGTCCTTAGTGACCGTTGCCAAATGAGCTTTGGCAAAGACCATGTACATATCCGGGGTATCTCGGAAACTTGCTATCGTCTCTAGTCTGGTCTGTAGAGACATAGAGGCTGCAAGTCGCGCTTTCGTTTCCTGCTCCCTGCGCAGGTGAAAGTCTGACAACTTTGGGAGGTCTTCTCCGAACTGACGTCCGGCAATGTCAGCCTCCAGCTTCTCGACTGAGAAGGTGTTGTAAACGTCCTTCCAGTCCGTATCATCAGATGGCAGGGCAAGGGAAAAGGGTCTACACTCTTTGAGTGTAGGCAAGGTTCCCCTGCCTCGACTGACTTTAAGGCTGCCTTGAACCCTTTCTCCATAAAGGGGAAGGCACGGAAAGAAGCAGCAATGAATGACGGGTGCTTCTTGCTGAGAGCCGGCACCTTGGAGCTAGTGAAGGCCCTCTCCAAGGTTTTGGTAAACAAGGCCTGTGTCTTGGGGAGGTCTAGAATGATGACCTCTTTCGGCTCGGTTTCTTCTTTGGAAGGGGGTTCCGTCCTCAAGCGGACGTAACAATCTGGATAGGCCCCTTTACTGGGCCAGAACTCTACATCATCTACTGGGACAGTGCCCAGTTTTTCGGAGAGGAAGATCTTCTCCCCTGACATAGGGATGTGCTCAGCCTACCTCCAAGGATTGATGTCAGAAAAGGCGGGAAGTTCTTTGACGTTTAGCTTCTTGGGGGCTAAACGTGAGGACACGAGCTGGTGCATTTCGGTCTGTAGAGAAGCCTCCTTCTTGGACGACTGCTTTTTCATGTCCTGGAACATGGACAAAAGCGAATGCAGCGTATGACTGATCGTGTCTAGCTGGGGGCAGAAGAAGTTGATGGGACAGGCTCGGCCACCGTAGCCGATGAAGTCGAAATAGTTTCGGCTTTCTCAATGTCGCCTTCAGGAGTTAAGACAGTCTCCTGCTCCTGCTCCTCTGCTAGGAGACTTCGCTCCGTCTCCTCAGAGACAACTGACATGTTGTCTTCTAGTTGGATGTCCTTCAAGGCATCGGATACATCAGATTCTATCGGAATCTAGACGAGGGGAATCTCAGGTTGAGCTTGGGGAACAACTGCATCTGAAGATGCCCTAGGGAACAGACAAACCCTCATCTTCTCATTAGGGAGGTATGGGCCAGTGGTGTTCTTCTGGAAACCTCTGACCCATTTTCGCAGCGTCTCTCTTGCTGCATCCCTTGATTCTGTGGACTTCTGATCATCAAAAGCCTCTTTTACCAGTTTGTCACAAACGGTACATACCTGTGGGTCCGAGTATTTTAGAGATCCCTTCGTAATTGTGCAGCGACCATGGGTTCTGCACATGTCGTGGCCGCAGAAGTTCTTACTGCGGACCTTGCAGAAGTGGTTCCCGCACTAGGGATGCTCCTCCTGTAAAGAAAGAAAAGCATATATAAGTATTCGGTGAAAATCTCAGAATTTCATCATACAGTGTAATAAAAGTCATTTAATTAGCTTAGGATAGTGTAAGCTAGAGAAAAAAGGGAAGACACCCACATGTGCTTCCTGTCCAGCCCATTGCTATGACTTCCTTCAATATTGAACACTAAATTCTTAACGAATTAAATCGGAAGATAATATTCTTGGATATGAAGTGTAATTTTAACACCCTCTTCTAAGGTTCAATATTGGGGATTTTTAATAAATGGTTATTGACCATTAATTTAACAGAGAGAATCGCTCTCTAGGAGTGGTGGTCTCACAAAAGGCTGCCCATGAAGCACCTTGTAGGTTGGAAATATTTTTGCATGGACTACAGCACAGACCATACAGCAGTATGTGTCATGCGAAATAATCAATATCGCAGTGACTACGACCACTGCAGTCAGTACTGTAGTGCCTGCCAGCTATTAAAGGCATATACTGCCTTCATAGATAAAGGACGGTAGGTCGCCGGCAGTTGCTCCACTGCTGGCCTCCGGGGGGTCCTTCTATCAAGGTGGACCTACCGGCAGTCAGCGGAAAGAATGTCTACAGACTTGGATGACCGGCTGCCGGCAGTCAACATAGTTGCCGGCAGTCGGCCAGAGTGTGTGCTGGTTGCCGTTGGGTCGCCGATCAACGGTACCCCCATGGCAAGCAGCGACAGAGCAATCTGACGGCGGACAGTCATCCGAGCTGGCCGCCGGCAGCTGTAAGATACCGGCAGCCGGGCCAGGGTTGCTGGAAAGATAAAGAGAGAGCATGAATGGAGGGGGGGGGAAAGCAAAGGTACAGCTTTGCAGACCTTCATCCGGAATGAGGGTTCATATGGAAGGAGGAATTGTATTCGGGCTTCCATCCAACCATAGTCCATCCATATTGATAGTAGGGCCATGGAAGGCAGTCCAAGGGATGACTGAAGAACAATCTAAAGATAGGGGGGGATCCCTCCCGGCAGCCAGCTCGGCCGGCGGCAGACAGGGAACCCCAAGCCAATCCCACAAACTACCCATAGTGTCGAATGTAGAATGATGGCCACGGTGTGTGAAGGCTAGGCCAACACTAAAGGACAGCAGGGGAGGGGCAAGGGTCCTGCAGGTGAGGTAGTACCTAGAAGGCACTACCTAACCTAAAAGACTCTGATCCATAGAAAAGACAGCCTTAGGGGCCAGGGAATTCAATTCCCTAGGTTGGGTTAGTCTGATTAGGTGAGAAGGCGGCACACAGGTCACTGTCTCAACTAAGGAACAGACTCTAGTGTCGGAGACCCTAAGCAAGGGAAGAATTCAATTCTTCGGCTTAGGACCTGCCGGCACAGGACTGTCTGCTAGGCCATGGAGAGGAGGAATTATCATATAACGCCTCCAGGGTATGGCCTAGGGAGATCTAGCCTCCTGCATTGGCACCCTAACCTGGCTTGGGAAATCAGTTCACCAAGACAGGCGGCTGTCGATCACAGACAAGTTACTGTGATGTCCCATCTTAAACTCAAAACTGGCTCAGTGGTTGAGAGAAGAAAGTGGGAACACCCCAGTAAAGATTTGCCAGAATACAATTCAAGGCAAAGCTAACTAGGGTTAGCCTAGGCTAGTCAGAGGGAAGAGGAATTGCTCTAAATCTCGCAAGGAGATTGGTATCGACTTAAAAGGTATAGGAGGTGTCAGTCTCCACTTAAAAGACGATACAAGGGCAATTGGGGACATGTATGAAAGTATACTAAAGCCCCTAGGCTGGTAGCCTAGGCGCAGTGATAATCAGTCACCGAAACTCTCTCGTATACTATCTTGGAAGAGGAAAATTTTAAGCAGTAATATCTTAATTGTATAAAATATTGCCTGAGCTTCAATAAAACTTTGGCAAATCCACGAAAACAAGGGCATAATATAAGAATTCCTAGCTAAACTGCTAAATAGCTAAAGTTATTAAAGCGAATAATGCTGGGAAAGTCGTTCTGGTTAACTAAATGTACGTGCAAAGAACGACCGCGTCCAAGACGCCATCCGGCTGGGCAACAGCTCTTGTTACGTTAAATACAAACTTATTTCTAGGAAAAACTGGCAAGAGCTTACATTTATACAATTCAAAGATAGTACTTAACTTTCCAGAAGCAGATGAGGCTGGGGAAGACATCATCGAAGCAAAACAATCCAAAATAGCGAGAGATAACACGGGATAAACACCGGTCAGGAACGCTACACATGAAAGAATGACTAGATGGCGCCACGCAGCGGCGTGCTGGCGCTCAATCACAGTACGAATAGGAGTGTTGCCTTACTAACGGCCCTCCTACAATTCTTGCCACTTTCCCCTCTCAAAGCGTAAACGCTTTTAGGGGTGTAGATAGCTATGTGGCGTGTCAAGAATACGTCCTCTGATCTTATGCGATATCCCTATAAGATAATACAAGGGATACTCGCGTCAGGAGTTAGAATTCTGGATACCTTTAGTAAAATTCTCTCGGGTATATCACTGTAGTTAAATATAACCTAAGAAGCTACTAAGAAGGAACTGCCATCAGGACGACATGGCCTGAGCCCAAAAATTGCATTTATGACGTGCGACAGCGGTCTCAAGATGGCCGCCTCCGGAGATGGCAGTGCTCCCCTTAACACACCTAAATTATGTTAATTTAACTGTGAGAAGGAAGCTGTAAACTATACACAGGAAAGATTAAATACTCAACTTTCCAGAGGCTGAAGATGCTGGAGATTGCATGATAATATTCCTTGAAAACAGTCACAACACCGAGAGAAACGTGGGAGAGAACCGTGCTTAAATGATACGTTCAAAGGAATGATGCCCCCTAGTAGTACAGGGAGGCGGCCCACCGGGTACCTTGATAACGGCTCCCCTTCGTTCGCCACTATTCCCCCTCAAAGAGTAAAATCTATTTGGGGTGAAGATTGCTATGTGTCGTATCTAAAAAATACGTCCCCTGATATTATGCGACCTCCTTAAAGTTATATTACGGATGAATCGCGCCAGGAGTTAGAATTCTGGAAACCTTCGGTTTATTTCTCTGGGAGTATCACTGTAGCAAATATCCCTTAGAAAGGCTACCTAAATTTTGATTAAGAAAAATCTATTTTTGGGTGAGATATCCATGTCATACTGATGGAAGTTCCTCAAAGTAGCTTTCTAACTGGGGATATTTCTGCGAATGATATACAAGAGAATTTTACTTATGAAGGTATCACAGGGTTCTATCCCCTGGAAGGAATTTCCCAAGAGATATCGTATATTAAACAGGAACATGTTTGTAACAAGTCACAGTATCCTTCCCAGAATAGAGTTAACCTTATCTCGAATGATATGGGATAGGATTGGATGTGTGGGTGAGAGATCTGTTACAATTCCAATCCCAGTGTGCTGAAAACCTTTTCGCTGGTTCACCATTCCAGTAGCAACAATCCCATGATGCAACGCCTCACACTGAGAGTTGGGAGGGGATGAAAAGTAACCCAAAAATAGATTTGTCCTATATCCAAATCCCTTTTTTGGGCGCAAGCCATGTCATCCTGATGGAAAGTACCAGAGCATGACCTTTCTTAGTTGGGGACTGTCAGGCCGTAACGTAATTTTAAAGTAAAACCTTATTGTTTTGCCTTTTAGCACTGATGGCTTTCATTTTTATTTTGTTTACAATTTTGTAAAAGTAAGTTAAGTATTTTGCTTTTGGTTTACATTAGTATATACATTTTGGTTAAATGTAGTGTTTAATTTGCTTTGGTTGAAAAAGCTTAAGTTTTTGAGGTGCCATCTATTGAGTGCAGTTTGAAGTGCGGCCTTCCTCAGTATTTTACTTCCTTGCCAAATTTGTAACTGTTTATTTTTCTTTGTGGTGACTGGGAGTGTTGTAAGGAGAGGTGACTTGTGACTCTCCTAAAGTATTCTTGGCAGTCTAGTTCAAGGCCGTTGAAGACTCTGGAGCTGCTGATCCGACTGCTATTGAGGATTATATATACAATCTGCTGTCATTGAGCTGTTTCTTAATGTGGAAGGAGTACGACATGCAACTATTGTTTAAGTGACCTACTGGCTTAATCTGGACATTGGCAGGCCTTGAGAGCCTTTTTCGTCTTTGATGGATATATCTACTGTATCAGCACCAGAGTGGCCTTGTTGGAGTATGAAGGGAGTCTTCCCTCGGGTAAGAGGAACATCCCCTGTATTTTGGCGAGCCATAGACTATAAGTGCATATCCACCTACGGTTGTGAAGTGCAGTTCTTCTGATGGGAGTGACGTCCTGTGACAACATTTTTGAGCAGTAAATGGACTAATCTATATTAGTACCGGTCGGTGTCAAAGGACCAATCTATTTGTGTATTTAACTATTTTGAACGCTGTTGAAGGTGTAATGTTTGAGTGTCATAATAGTATGTACTTTAATATTAGGGTTTAGATTATTGTGTCATAAGTAGGATTATTGTTTCTTTTTGTATGTTCTTCCACTTCTTTCCTTCCTATTTAGTAATAGGTTAGCGTGGTGGGTAAATGCTTTTGGGTCCCTTAACATTAAAGATTTGATTTCTTCACAATGAGTAGGGTTTAGTTTTAGCTATAGGTGACTCATTGAGTTAATTGATGGCATATTTTACTTTATCAATCTACAGTATTACTTTCTCTGAGCCATCAGTGTTCATATATTTGTGTAATAAATATTGTGAAATTTTTGCCCTTGTGTCTTTCTGGTTTTTCCTCGCTCCTACTGATTTGTGTTTTTGTCTCTGGATTTGAGATTAAGATAAAAGAACCCATTATGGCTTCCTTCTGGAGGGAGTTCGTAACAGGGACAGTTGGAGTTTTAAACCCATCTGAGGTCTTAGACCTCTCACTAAATATATAAGGATAAAGGTCCCTTTATAATTAGTGTGTCATAAATGTGTGTTTACACCTCCCAATACCAGTTGGGTCGATAGCCCCAGGCTATGAACAGCGTAAGCTGTTTTTTTTTTTTTTGTAAATTGCGTACAAACAAAATAATTATCTTCACAGTCCCACTCACTGTGAATAAAATCTTTATTCACAGATCTACCAGATACAGTAGGTCCATATAGAGAAAATGCAATAAAAATTATAATCTTTTATTTTCAGAAATTCATAAATGTAATGATAATTGGTGCAACAATATGTACACCTAATATGGGTATTAAACAGGAGTTATCAACCCCAACACTATGTAGTAGTGTAACACAATAATAAAATTTTACTTGAAAGTAGAATATCACCTTTGACTCTAATATACTGTATATATATATATATATATATATATATATATATATATATATATATATATATATATATATATATATATATATACACACACACACATATATATATATATATATATATATATATATATATATATATATATATATATATATACACATATATACATATATATACACATATATATATACATATATATATATATATATATACATATATATATAAATATATATATATATATATATATATATATACATATATATATATATATATATATATATATATACATATATATACATATATATATATATATATATATATATATATATATATATATATATATATAATTTATCACATACACTGCAAATAAGAATATAACAACATTATTCCACTTGCATTATGCATATATACATACATATATATATATATATATATATATATATATATATATATATATATATATATACACACACACACATATATATATATATATATATACATATATATATACATATATATATATACATATATATATATACATATATATATATATATATATATATATATATATACATATATATACATATATATATATATATATATAAATATATATATATATATATATATATATATATATATATATATATATATAATTTATCACATACACTGCAAATAAGTATGTAACAATATTATTCCACTTGCACTATGTAAACTGGAAAAGTCCCAATTATACAGTCCATAAGAGTCCATATGTAATGATAATACATTATATACCCATGACCCAAGGGATCATTGGAGAGTAGGGAGTGTGTGAACGACAAGCCATAACAGGATGCGAAAGTAAGACCAAGCTAAATCATTGCATAGGTAACATTTTGTTATGTATAGTCAACATACCACAAGCATCCCGTGAGAAACAGTTGACCTTTTGATCTCTACCCGGAAACAGATGGCTTCCGATTATAATCCTCTGTGATCCTATTTGTAATAAATGCCGAGATAACGAATGTAACGTTATCAATGCAAACCTATGTTTTGTTAGTTCTTCTTATCTTTTCAAACGGAATGGTCTTCCGACCAAACCATCCATACTCCAGTGATGGAGTTAACAATAAATTTGTTAAAAGTTAATTTAACTTTGACTTATTTCAAGAAGTAACCTACAACTCTAAATAATTCTATATCACATCGAAGAGATATGAGACAACAACGAATGTGTGCGTATAACATTCTCACACCAACAATTGGTGGCAGCGGTTACAACTTTAACAATCTGAGAATACAACTATAATAACCAGAGACTACAACTGTAATAATTAGCAGTTACAACAGTACTGAATCTACAATTATGACGAAGTATCTACGTCTACCGAAGTAATGAACTCATCGAATATCAACTATAAATCATATATAAACTGAGGAACTGGATCTTCAATCAACATACATCATTAAAACAACTATATCAACGTTTGCTGAACAAACATTCAAGAACCACATCCAGGAAATAAACATTCAACGATGCACAACGGGAAATCAAGTTGAAACATTCACCAACCAGCTAAACTCTTGCAAAACCAGAGAGAGAGAGAGGAAATGACGTCAACGATCTTCGCCCATATATACTGAAAGCTAAGTACATTCTTCATTCATTCAGTTTTTTGCAGTGAAGTGTTTCATGTCACGAGTTGATCGTCCATTATTGCTGGGGTGAGTTATTTGCAAATCTTCATTTTCCTTCATTAAAGGAATCTATATACAACTTCGAATTCTCGTCTAGAAATTTTTTTTCTCTTTGTGATAATACTGTTTTCTTTCAGAAGTTCTTGGGAAATATCTTTGTCTTAATATCATTATTTTGGGGGATTTTATTATAATCTGCTACATAAAGTAAACATGACGCCTCCTGTGAATCTGAGTAACCCCACTCCCGGACCGAGTAACCCCGCTCCCGTAGTAACCCTATTGAGTGCTAGATCGGCTATCCTTCATTTTCAAGGTCGGGTCAATGGGTTCTTACATCAGAATGTAGAGTCATGGATACCATCAGATGACGCTCATTTAAACGCAAAACATATCACAGACCCATTTGTACAATTACAAGAAACTAAAAGTTTTATAGACTTTGCTAAAGGAGATGCAAGCGCGTATCTTAGGGGAGTTTCTTTTCAAGAGACAGTTACATGGGACGATTTCAAAGTTAGGCTATGTGCGATCTATGGCGGTGAAGTAACCTTAGATGTAGTTTTAACATTAAGAAATACATTTAATCAAGCCTCTATGACTCAGCTTAATGTTATAGAAAGAGCGGCTCTCATTGCCGATAGGCTTAATGAATATCAGGATATTTTAGGTAATTCCACGTGGGTTACAGGGGATAACATCGCTGTGAAAGATTTCTTACCATTAATGTATTTAACTTGCATGACAATTATGTTGCCAGAGGCTTTAGTGCGGTGTTTTGATAAAAAGCTAACACCCGAAAGTACAGAATTAGATGTATATAAACAGATAAAGAAACACATGTCTAAGTGTACTGATCTTGATCCCTTGTTTACTCAAGTTTTTGCAAAAAATTAAACTAAGCCACAAGTAAACGTAGTTAATAATAATCAAGTTGCAGGGATAACGTGTTATAATTGCAAACGCCAAGGTCACTTGATTGCAGACTGCAGAATGCGATTTTGTTCGATACATAATAGTTCAACTCATTCATATAATCGATGCTACTCGAGTAATCAACAACAGAATCTTAGAAACACAGTCAATTCCACAGTCAATTCCCTAGGGAAATAAAAAGAAAAATCCTCAGTTCAATAAGAAGAAACAGCCAAACAGCAATGCAGTTCAAAATCAAAAACAAACAAATAGTGCTTCAAATAACTCTGTTCCTGGGCTGTCTGGCAAGAATTTGCAAGGTCAGACGAATTTTCATTATGTGCAAAGCAAAGCAAATACCACATAATTAACTACAATGGGGAAGAGAGTGATGTAGGGTCATTCGTATCAACATCCCTTGTATCAAATAATCCATTTAATAATTTATCAGATCATTGTGAGGCAATAGATTTTCTTATGAAACACACGGCCGAATCAAATAAATCAGTGCAGGTTCCCGTAGAATGAGTTACGACCAACATTATATGCTGTAAATTTAGAACACCGATCCTTTACATTATTTTTTGACTCTGGTAGTCCACGTAATATCGTGGATTTGAGGACTCATCACTTGTTATTTTCGAACTTCCCTATAGAGAAGTCCGGAGTAAGGCTCTCGGGTATAGGAAATAATGAATTAAATGTAATAGGTGCAATTCATGTTCAGTACAAGGTCGGTAAGCACACGTTTGCTGATACCTTTGTCGTTGTACAAAACATTGATATGTATCCAGCTGTAATTATAGGATACCCGTCTATGGGCAATCAAAACATTATCTTAGCCCCTACCAAACACGGTGTATATCAAAGGAAAATTCTATAAGTCTTCTAATACCTTAAAATCAGTTTTGGATAAAAAGGAAACGACAAATAAAACAGTAACGTACGTTGAAGAACCAATCACTTGTCTCATAAATAAAGAAATAATATACGCGACCCAACAGAATTCTCGTTCACCCGTAATATCATCTTGCACGCAATCTATCAAGCCGAACGTAACTTCGAATATAATAGTATGAGTAAAGAAAACTTTGCCGGGATCTGAAATATTAATCCTTTCCGACACTTTGAAAACTAACGGATTGTCCGTCACACAAGCTATTTATACAGTCGGCTCATAACAACAATGTAGTATTGAAGTCTGTAATCATTTAAATACCACTTTAGTGATTAAAAAAAATCAACATATCTTGGATGTAGAAGTTTATAAACATCGTATTCTTACTGTCACTGAAATCAATCACACTCAATCAGTTGCGGATGAATCCCTTTTGCAATCTATTAAAAATAAAATCAATAAAGACATTCAGGAAGAGGAAATTCAGCAGAAATATTTTGGACTTTTAACTGAAGATCATGTTTTCTCCACTAAGGATGGATCCTTAGGTAAAACGGATGTAATAGAACATCAAATAAGGTTAAAAGACAAGCAGAAAATTATCTATGTACCCTCATACAGACTCTCTATGAAATTCCAGAATGAGATAAATGATGAAGTAGGTAAAATGCTAGAAGAAGGAGTCATTAGGAAATCGAACAGCCCTTATAATTTTCCATTAATAGTTGTACCGAAAAAAAATCGAACATGGCGTATCTGCGTAGACTTCCGTCACTTAAATGAGGAAACGATCCCTGATCGATTCCCAGTGCCATGTACTGACGATATTTTATCTTTGCTAGGTCAGAACAAATATTTTACCAGTTTGGACTTACTTAAAGGCTTTCACCAGATATCATTAGAAGAAAATAGTATCCCATACACTGCCTTCAGCACAGCCAAGGGACATTATGAATTTTTGCGTATGCCTTTTGGTTTATGTTGTGTTCCCATAACATTTACTAGTATGATTGAAATAGTGTTTGGAGACTTGTTAGGGGACATATTGCATGCCTATATGGACCACCATGTAATCTTTTCTAATACCTTAGACGAACATCTACATAAACTGGAACTAGTGCTACAGAGATTAAGATAGCATAACTTAAGGGTAAAGATTAGTAAGTGTGAATTCTTCAAAACAGAATTAGTTTATTTAGGTTTTATGGTGTCTAGCCAAGGCCTTAAAGTAGTCCACGATAAGGTGTCGGCTATCCGTAACTTTCCGATACCTACTAATCAAGGGATTACAGCAATTTCTGGGGTTTAGTGGATATTACAGGCGTTTTATATGCAGTTATTCAATAACAGCCGCTCCCCTAACTGACCTTACGAAGAAGGGCGTAGATTTCATATGGTCTGAGCAGCATCAACAGGCGTTTAATACCTTGAAAGATGAACTGTGTAGTTCTCCTATCTTAAAATTTCCTGACTTCGGTAAGGAATTCTTCATTGCAACGGACGCCTCAGACCTAGGAGTAGGTGGGGTATAAGCAATATGACAAACAGTTTTCCCTGATAGCTTTTTACTCACGTAAATTGAGACCTTCCGAAAGTAAATACGCAGTAATAGACAAGGGCTAGCTATTGTTAATTCACTAGTGCATTTTAAGTTCATAATATACGGTTATCCCGTCAAGGTTCTTACTGATCATAAGCCCCTAACTGACTTCTTTAAAGGCTTTAGTCACAACCCCAAACGAACTCGGTGGCATTTGATCATCCAAGACTTTGGTGCGAGGATCGGGTATTTACCTGGGAAAGCCAATATCATTGCTGATGCATTATCACGCAACCCTGTGTCATCTTGTACGGAGCCTTTAGCTGAATTAATAGATATATCAACATCCATGCCTATTGTTAAAACTGTATCTGAACAGGAAGATCTGGGCTGGAGCACTGAACTAATATAGACTGAGCAAAGAAAAGATCAGAAATTAGAAAAAAATCATAAATGCTTTGAAAGGAAATCCTAAGGAAAAGGAATATATAAAGTATACGCAGCAGAATTATATAATCAAAGATAATATTCTGTGTAGATCCGTGACAAGGAAAACCCGCAATACACCACATGTGACTAACGACCAGGTAGTGGTACCAATCTCACTTATACCCACTGTCCTAAATTGGTTGCATGCAAATCCATTGCATGGACACCCAGGGTTCTCCATAATGTCACAGAAAGCCAAATCATTGTTTTATTGGCATACGATGCTTACAGATATAAAAAAGTACATAGCTAATTGTCGCACTTGTTTGGAAAACAAAGGGCACACGAAAACACCTGTTAGCCTAGGGGCTTATCCTGTGCCCAATCAACCCTTTGAAAGAATATATTTAGATTTATTAACAGGATTTTACGAGTCTGACAGAGGAAATAAGCACCTCTTAGTAATCATAGATGCTTTGACTCGATATACAGAACTGATAGTGCTTAAAACTAAAACCGCGATTGAATGCACTAGGAAGTTTTACAAGTGCTACATTTGTAAACATGGAATTCCACACATGATAATCTCAGACTCAGGTGGGGAATTCAATAATCATTTCCTTAACTCGTGTGAAATCCTTAGCATAAAGAATATCAATACCATGATCTATCACCCAGAGTCGAATGGGCTAGTGGAAAGAGCGAATAGGAAGGTTTTAAACATATTAAGAGTTACACTAGGGGGATCAGATACCAACTGGGATATTGCAATACCTGCGGTACTAAGTACTCTGAATCACTCATATCATGTATCTATTAAAATGTCGCCGCACGAGGCATTGTATTGTACCCCAGTTAGAACGCCTTTCCATGTATTAACGCCTAAAACTAATTTATCAAATCCTTTAAAGGAAGTTATAAATGCAAGCATAAGTCGATATGATATCCTTCGAAAGAATTTAGAAGAATCACAAATTATAATGAAAAGGAGTCATGATAAAATAGCGAAGCCAACTAAAACATACCGTTGGTGATAATGTATATATACAGGTAAATGTACGCAAAGGACTCAATTACAAACTGACACCTAAGTTTGAAGGCCCATTTAACATTTTGGAAACATTAACGGCCAATAGATTTAGAGTTCAAAATGTATCCCAACCCACTGATGAGAGAATTGTACCATTGGCTCACATAAGAAATTAAAATAAGAGAGAAGGAAGTGAGGGAAATTTTTGTATCTATGAAACTTGTATAATATTTGTATGTAAACATTTTTTCTTCTTAATACAGGAGTAATTACAAATATTTTTCTCATTACAGGTTTCCAAAATGAGGTTTTTATTGTTAGGAGTGATATTGTTCGCTCAGACATTTTTTTCGTGTGGGAAGAGCCCTAAAACTAAAAATATAGATTTTAAATATGGCACTATAGTAAAGAGAACAGAACACGTTTATATTACAGCAAGCAATATAATTATAGAAGTAAATATGCAAGCTATTTTTCTCCCGGAGAATGACGTCACTAGTTTAAAGAGCGACCTTTCAAGGTTTGCTGCTTCATTAAATGAAATGCATAAACGACATTTTCCTTTTAATACAGAGAGTTCACTTGCACCAACACTAAGCGTAGCAGAAATGCTATCATACGACTTGCAAAATAAGACTAACAAGGCACAATCTCTGGCTCGTGACCTTCTGATGTGAGACACACTAACCTTGAAAGACGTAACCCGTTTATTTTTGCTGCACTAAATATCTTTGGATCTGTTTCAAATCGTCTTAAAATCAGTAATCAAAATAAGAAAATTGAGTTTTTAGAACATGAAAACGAACTAGTTTTATCAGAACTAAGGAATCAATTAACATCAATTAATCAAATAATGAGTTTTGTGAACGAACATTCTAGTAATATCAGTCACATTATGGAAGTACAAAACTTGCTGGCAATGTCAACGTATTATAATTCAAAAATAGATCATATCCATAATAAAATTTCACATTTTATTAAAAAATCAAAAGACTATGTGGAAGCTATTACGTTAGCAACTAAAGGTGTTTTATCACCACATCTTTTGCCAATAAAAGACTTAATGTTAATTTTGGAGAATGGACGGAAGAAAATAGGTTACATTCCTTTGTTAGACGACCATAAGTTAGAATTTTATTATAACTTAATTACAGTAAGCGTTGAAAATTACAGGATCATGATTACAGTTCCCTTTGATTTTTTTCCAATGCCTGGCGAATAACTCAAGTCCAGTAATATCCAGTTTGACAGGACACGTATTGATTTCCCCTGATAAGGAAACATATATGGTCATCAGAGACTTAGATAAATTAACTCACTGTTCAGAAGCAATGAATAATAAAGTTTGTACAGCTGACTCCTTTGAATTCCATCATATATCAATGGATTCATGCGAGTTACGTATAGTGCTAAACGGTGCTCTCCCCCACACATATGAAGATTGTCTATATATATATATATATATATATATATATATATATATATATATATGTATATATGTATATATGTATATATATATATATATATATATATATATATGTATATATGTATATATATATATATATGTATATATATATATATATATATATATATATATATGTATATATGTATATATATATATATATGTATATATATATATATATATATATATATATATATATATATATATATGTATATATGTATATATATATATATATGTATATATATATGTATATATATATATATATATATATGTATATATGTATATATATATATGTATATATATATATGCATATGTATATATATATATATATATATGTATATATATATATATGTATATATATATATATATATACATATATATATATATATATATATATATATATATATATATATATATATATGAAACCGTGGTGCGTGTACATACAAGGAATTTTTTTTTGTGTGCTCATTAATAACAACATTGATGACATTATATCTTTACCAAGGTAACAAATATTCTTTATCAGTTACCGTATTATGATAATCTGTATTTTTGACAAAGGTAACATCTATTGTTTAACAAGTTACCAATCCATATGTACATTCAATTTTTTTTAGGGTACCTCATAATCATTTGCTAGCAATATGCCATATATAGATCTGTATTTTCCATGCATTTATTTTTTTATTTTTGACTGTCAGTTAGGTATGTATTTTTTTTTTAACCTATACCTCTTTGCATATTCATCCTTAATCACTTGTTTATGGCTATGACTAAAATATATATCCAGTAACATTCCTAGGAAACATATTTTTAACATAATTATAAGTTCAAATACTTGAAGGTAGCTGTCCGAGCTAATGTAATGATAATACATTATAAACCTATGACCCAAGGGATCATTGAAGAGTTGGGAGTATGTGAACGATAAGCCATAACAGGATGCGAAAGTAAGACCAGGATAAATCATTGCATAGGTAACATCTTGTTATGTATAGTCAACATATCACAAGCATCCTGTGAGAAACAGTTGACCTTTTCATCTCTACCCAGAAACAGATGGCTTCCGATTATAATCCTCTGTGATCATATTTGTAATAAATGTTGAGATAACTAATGTAACGTTATCAACATAAACCTATGTTTTGTTAGTTCTTATTTTTTCAAACGGAATGGTCTTCCGACCAAACCATCCATACTCCAGTGATGGAGTTAACAATAAATTTGTTTAAAGTTAATTTAACTTTGACTTATTTCAAGAAGTAACCTACAACTCTAAATAATTCTATATCATATTGAAGAGATATGAGACAGAACATCGAATGTGTGCGTATAACATTCTCACACCAACACATACACGACACTAAGAAGCTGATTTAATCACACTGCCAGTGGCCACCAAAAAGTGTTTAATCTCTTCCAATTGATGCAAGGAATTTTAAAAAAACACTAATGAAGATTTCCATCCCATGTAAGCCTTCGAAGGACATATACTGGAAGAAGTTTAAGGAAGAGGCCGCTTTCCTAGGGTCACAGGCAGATGACATACTATGGGATTCAGACCTTCTAATAAAATAGGTGAGTTTGGACCTTAACTGTTACAAAGAGAGATTAGATCCTGTTGTTTCCTCTTTAAAAAGTTGTCCACCTTCAAAGGCCCTAATCTTTAACAGGTAGGCCTTAAGATATTCTACATGGCACAAAGAAGGGTCTAGCTTTAGTGTAACGATCTTCAAAGGCCCAACATTTTCTGGGAAGTTCATTTTTAGCCAGGAATGCAGGATCTGGGTAAAGATTTACTTCTTCCAATTCCGAGAATTATATGTGGCCATCATCCCTTGAAAGTTTCACAATCTCGCCATAGCAAGCAATAAGATTAATTTTTGAGTAAGATCCCTCAAAGAGGAAGTGCCTATATCTATTAAGGAGGCTAAGTGCAAGATTTTATGTAACGACCATAAGATGGCCTTGGGAGTAGCATTTGGTTTCAATTTAACACAAGCCTCCGGCTTCTTATTGAATATTTTTCTATTAAACTCTATATCTAAAGCATTAGCAATAGGTCTGGGTAGTGCCAATTTCGTGAGGCAATAACTGTAGAGGACAAACCTTGTTCATGTAGTAAAATAAAGAATGAAATACAGAAGTACATAGTAATAGAAGATGGCTTTACTTTAACGAATTCCAACCATTTTTTTTCAGGAAGACAAGTATTGTCTTTGCGAAGTAGTGGACTTTTATTCTTCTATAAAAATCAATTCTTTCCTTTGCAACTCCAAACTTTCTTTGAGCCGCTATGCAGAGAAAATCATGAGCTGAAGGTTTTTCATTGTCCCGGAGGAAGCAAAGATTGTATTCTGTTGAACATCCTGGGACAGCAAGGGAGATGGTAGAGGGATCTGGTGAGATTTGAGTTCCAGAATAAGCGTGTACAAATTGCTCTTGAGACAATATTGAGCCACTAGTTCTGCTATCCCTTTGAAAGTCCGTAGTTTGTTCAAGACTTTAAAAATGAGGTTGAATGGTGGAAAGAGGTAAATGTCAAACCACTGGTTCCAAACCAATGAAATCGCATCTGTCCCAGCCACTTCCAGATCTAAGTTCAGTGCTACATACTAGGGAAGCTTCTTGTTGAAGCTAGTTGCAAAGAGATCTACTTGCTGTTCTCGTACTTGCTCTAGGATGATAAAGAACGATTTTGAAACTAGAGACCATTCTGTTTCCAGAGGCTTGGATCGTAATAGGGCATCCACCATCACATTGCAAACCCCTTCTAAGTGAACAGCTGAGAGATGCCAAATTCTCTGCTTTACCAAAGTGAGAATGTCTAAGATCACATAGTTGATCAGAGGAGACTTTGAGCCCTGTCTGTTGATGCAGTGGACTATCGTCTTGCTGTCGAGAACTAATTTGATGTTGCTTTGTATCTTCTTGGAAGGGAAATGTCCCCCAACAATGGTCTAAGGCATCTGTGTGGATTGTCACAGAAAGAGGAGGACACTGTAGAGAGACGTGAGTCGACAAGCTCTTGGCAGTGGACCATGGCTTGTGCTGTTTGTGCAATAACACCAAGGTTTTGCGGCGAAGATCTATCCTGGCTTTTGATGCCTTTCTTCTCCAGATTTTGTTGGCATATTTAAGTTTATTTTTCAGAATTGGGTCTGTCACGGCTGTAATCTGCAGCGGTCCTAAGACTCTTTCATGTTGACATCTGGTGATTACTTTCGATTAAATTAGGCACCTGACAAAGATTGCTATTTCCTTTCTCTTGCCTTGCAGTGGAAAAAGGATATGTGACTGTTGATTCCAGTGAAGTCCTAGCCACTAGAATTCTTGAGCTGAAGAAAGCGTGGCTTTTCAAGGTTAATTTGAAAGTCCAGAAATTAAAGGAATTTCATGACTTCCAGAGATGCTAGATGGCATTCCAACTTTGTTGCAGCCCAAACTCACCAGTCGTCTAAGTATACTATCACTTGAAGACCTTTGTTCCTGAGTTATTGGACAATGGTCTCGAATAGTTTTGTGAAAATCCTTGGAGCTATACTGAGCCCAAAGGGCTTAGTTCTGAATAAGTAGTCCTTTCTTGCCAGTCTGAAACCAATGTATGGGGAGAGGTGCCGACCTATCGGAAGATGCTAACAGGTATTGGCAAGATCTATGGAGGTGTAGGCCCCGTAGGGTAGTAGGGTCCATAATTACAAGATAGTTAGCATCTGGAACTTGTCATTCAGAATGAATTTGATTTGTGGGGACAAGTCCAGAATAGTTCGAAGAGTGTTCAAATCTTTCTTTGGTACGCAGAATAGCCGTTCTTGAAAGTTCATGGATTTTGTGCAACGGATAACTCCCTTCCAGAGAAGATCCTGTGCATAATCCTCCAAGAATGGGGTTGTTGGTTGGATGACCCTCTTGAACTAAGATGGTTTCTGTCTCCATTTCCAGACTAGTCCCTTCGAGACTATGCTGTGATGCCAAGGATCAAACTCCCATTAATCCCTGAAAAGGTAGAGTATTCCCCCTACAGGAAGCTCCTCATTGTTGTTTTGAAGGACTTGCCTCTTTATACGCTTGGCCTCTGCCGCCTCAGCCCTTAAATAGATTGCCCCTTCCAGACCTTCCCCTGCCACTAGCATTTTTTCCTTTGACCTCTGACCAAGTGAAATGCCGTGGTGGCCCTTTCATAGACTGGGTTGAAGGCTGGAGAATGTGTCAAACTTCTGGGGATCCGTATACATAGACTGGGAGATCGCGGCAACTGAGGCTGCCGTGGCAGGAACCGTTTTCCTGCCTCGAAAGGGTCTCCTGGGCTTCTTGACTTTAGGTTAAAGTCCTTCTCTTGATGGTGAATTTCCTCTTAGAGGACATACCCCACTTCTGCATAAGGCTCCTATATTCCTTAGCCTCCCTGTCTTTTACCTCCTTGACCACTTTCTGAGGAATGAGATCTTTTCCCCAGATTTTTTAGTTAATCAACTTTCTAGGTTCATGCCTAACAGTGGCTGCAGCTAGGACTTGCTCTCTGCAGGTTCTTCTGACCGAAAAGAAAGCATGCACATCTCTGTGGAAGGAAGCTAGATGAATTTTGGCCAGGGCTGGGAAGAGGTCTGATTTCGAGTAGTTCCCAATCAGCATTACTAAATAGGGCTGGTGGGACAATGAAGCAAATAGCTTCTCTTTGGCTTCCAATTCTGCCTTCAATAAGCATTCAGGAATTATAGGCAATCTTTCATTGAATTATTTGCCTCCGAAGTCCCTATCCAGTTTCCTGACCTTAAAGGTGCATTGAACATCTTCCCAACTGTCTGAGTCATAAGGAAGGGCTAGAGAGACAGGTTTGCACTCTTCTAGCACTGGCAGTGGTCTTCCTTCAATTACTGCCTCTTCACAACCTCTAAACTTTTTGAGGCAAAGGGAAAGACAGCATACTTGGGAGCAATAAAGGTGGCTTGTTTCCTGCCAAAGACCGTCTTTAGCTCCCTTACCAATAAGGTTTGACCCTTACTGTAGTCCAGGATGATAGTCTCCATGGGGATTGTACCATTCCTTATTTACGCTTCAGAGTTCAGCCTTACATATCAGTAAGTATAACTATCAATTGAGGGGTAGAATTCTAAGTCAGAGACAAGCTTAGATCCCATGCCTTCTCCAATATGGAGGTACCCCTAACTCAGAGCTATATGCTCTGCATAACGCAAAGGACTCTTCACCGAGTAGTCTGGAAGACTCAACGCTGATAGAGCCTTGGACTTAGGTGCCTGCTGCAAAGCCTCTATCTTCACCTCAAAGGACGCTTGAGTTCTATTATGTTCAGCATGAATATTTTCTATGAATGCCTTCATGGATGTCATAAACTACAAGTGACCGGGGAACAAAGATGTATTCGGAGTAGGAACAGGAGTCGGAGTGTAGGGAAAGGCAGCAGATACAGGAATGGGCGATTGAGCCAAAGAAGTACTAGGAGCTGTACTTACCCGGAGGACATCTAGGGAATCATCAGAGGCTTATGTGGTCAGCAGGATCCTCTCTCTCTCTCTCTCTCTGATGTCACGGAAGAGGTAGTTGGTACGTTGTCGGCATCCAACCTCATTACCTGAAGAGCATCCCAAACTTCCTCATTTGCCAGATCTGATTGTACCGGAAGGAGTTGGACTATCGGTATCTGGCGACCTAAAACAGCAGTCAAATCTGCCTTGGGAAAGAGGAGGTCTGTAAGTTCCAATGAAGGAAGGTAAGAGGCACCTTGTTGAAAGCTTTTCTGGAAGCCTCTCACCCAATGTCTAATGGTCTTCTAACCCTGCGCTTTCTCGTCCTGGGAGACATTGGTAGCATGGAAACCCATGTAAATTAGGTCCTCGCACACGCTGCAGTCAGTAGGCTCCTGGATAGCAAAGAAACCTTTGAAAACATGGCAATCAGCGTTTCCGGCAAGTCTTGTGGCCACAAGGCAACTTGACCCGCTTGTTGTATGTTACCGTAGCAAACTCCATGTCTTCAGCAACCTGCAAAGATAGAAAATTTTCGATGAGTTCAAAATGTAAATAAAAAAGTTTTGCATATCTTATGTTATACAGAAAAATTTTATAAAAGGAAGATTTTCAAAATTTTTTAAATAAATTAATATTTCCTACCTACACTATCTACGGCTAAAGCTACATTACAACGAACAGCTCAGAATTCCTTAAAAACTCTACATCAACGGAACACCATTTCCCCCAAAGTCGGTCTATTACAGAATCCAAGGTGGTAAATTCATATACCATCCTGCCTGAGCCGGTAGAAACTGCACCTAAAGTGGCAGAAGCCTTGTTTAAGGCGGCAGTTATTCCTAACAACAATATCTCTATGGACTGACCATTTATTAGCCATAGGAATGTTGACACAACGCGGCAGTGGCATTGTAAAGTCAGCTAAAAAGTGGACGATCCTATATGGAAACAGACCACGGGTCACAGGAAAGGCACAGGCTAATAGAAGGCAGTACATAAATTAATCTGCCAAAAAAACTAGTTGTTAACATTAAATGATGAGAAAGGGGATACCAGGAATTCGTAAATTCAAGGCAGAGCCTGACAACTAGGAGGTATAAAATCGACCAACTTTAGAGGAGAATGTCCCTCAGATATGGAGAAGGGAAAAGAGATCAGCCTAAGGCTGCAGCTAAGGTAGCAAAGGGGGAGGCTCTCATCAAATGAGAAGGATATCCCTAACCTACTCACATCCAAGGCTAGAGGAACTCACGCCAACAGGACTGGAAGTATAGCCAAATGGTAAGTACTTCAACCAGGGAGCTTTCGAACAAGCAAAGGAATCAAGACCCAACAGCAAGAGATACATAACCCAGGAGGAGGAGCTGCAATCAGGGACCAGGCAACTGCTAAGGTGGCAAATAGGCTAGTTTCGTTACCGAGATAGGGTTAGGCCACAAAAAACCACCTGTGTCAATAGTTTCGTTACCGAGATAGGGTTAGGCCACAAAAAAACCAACTGTGTCAATTAGTCTAGCTTATATAACAGCTGAGCAATGCTCAGATGCCAGGGAATGCAGACTAGATAAAGGAACAGTGGTTCCACGGACAGTGAAAATTTTGGGCCTAGCTAGGAAGGGGAAAGAGACATCTAAACCACCCAAGGGTGGTCTCTAAGGAAGCAAAGAGAATAATCCAGGGTAGGATCAATCACTTCCTTACCCAGGGCCAGACTAGATGACCCAAAAGCTATCCTGTTCACCTATATAGCAACTGAGGACTCCTCCGATGCCAAGGAAACCAGGACTGGAAGGGAACTAGGCTATACAGCAAGCAGGTCAGGGCTAGCCAGACAAAGGGGAGGGAAGGGTAAGGAAGGGACACTTGGAAAATGGTAAAGTGGCCGGACAGGGAGGATTAACTTGAGTATTAGAACCATCAAATGTCATTCCAAGGGATCTACAGTAACTAGGCACAGAGAAAGAATCCTCACAACCGGCTGCCAGTATACCAAAAACTAAGTAAAGTAGTCTAGTAAATGAGTAAGGCAACACGAAAGGTAGGTCTTCCTGTCAATATTACAACAAGGTTGTTTTCGTTCTAAGGGATCAACTGAGTGTACACTCAGAGAACAAGTCCCCACAACCTTTGTCGACTAGTCACACTAAGGCTAAGTAGATAAAAGAAATACTGTCACTCAAACACGACTGTAAAACACCATCCACTGCTCCCAGAGGATACCTTCAACGCTGCAGCTCCCCATTATAATGTATCAATAGTAAGGGAGGGATGGCAGAAGCATCCAGGGTCTCAAAAACACTAAAAAAAAACTTGAGAATGAGCAGAAAATCCCGAAGCAAACTATCAAGATGACGCTACTAGAAGGAATGGAGTACCAGCAAACATGTTTTCAGCACACTGGGATCAGAGTTATAATGGCTCTTTCGCCCACGTTTCCATTCCTATCCCATATTCTTCGAGACAAGGTTAACTCTATTCGGTAAAGGAGAGCCTTGGCATGTTTTAAACACGTCCCTCTTTCATACACGATATCTCTCAGGATATTTGCTCCAGGGGATATAACCCTGTGATACCTCTATAGGTAAAATTATCTAGTATATAATTCGCAGAATTATCCCATGTAGAAACCTCCCTTTGGAGAACCACCATCAGGATGACATGGCTTAAGCCCAAAAAAGATATAATACAATGTCTTTTTTAAGCATAATGTAACAGTTTATCGCCATTACGCCAGTTTCGTTGCGGCTACCTAGGATTATAAAAGTGCCATTTTTGTTTTAAACATAATTTGAATACATCTGGCTAAAGCTCATGTTTTTCACTTCATATGTAACATATTTCAATATGAAATACGAGCTGGAACCTATACAATACCTGCTTTCACTTCTATCAATCATTAATTTCGGTAGACATTCACTCGAAAATTTCTTAAACTTCCTTCGGACAATATTTACGATTGCTTTAAGTGCCGTATTTACTTAAACCTACATATCAATAGTCAGCTCATGTAATGTTGTTTTCAAATAAAATATTCCATAACCATGAATTTTCTTATTTTTTAAGCGATGATTGAAAATCTTTACGGCTTCCTCCAACCACCCCTAGGCTAATTGCAAACTTAGATAGTGCCATATCCTCTGTACCATGGTCTTCCATCGTCTTGGGTTAGAGATCTCTTGCTTGAGTGTACACTCGGGCACACTATTCTATCCCTTCCTCTTGTTTTGTTATGTTTTAATAGTTTATATAGGAAATGTTTATTTTAATGCTGTTACTGTTCCTAAAATATTTTATTTTTCTTTGTCCCCTTTCCTCATCTGCTTTTCCAAATAGGTGTGGAGAAATGTATTTTTATTCAATTGTTGAGTGGGAACTTGTTGTTCCAGGAAAGTCTCCTTACGTAGTGTATGCATAGATCAGCAGGGGAGGAAAAGGAGCACTATCACTCAAGGCACAAACACCTTGTTAATAACTTTGACGAAGTAGTTCACATACCTTCACTATAAATAGAAAAAAACTGTACTCTGTCCAAAGGCCTCAAAACTCCACACATGATATAAAAGTAATTTGATGGCCTACTTAAACTTTGTCAGGTCTAAGATCATCAACACTCTTAGGCTCTGTTTTGGCTCCGTCCCAAGAACCCCAGTGAGATGCTGGACAGGAATTTAACGAAGCAAATTATCAAAATGGCTCTGCTAGAATGAATGGAGTACCGGCAAACATGTTTTGAGCACACTGGGATTGGAGTTATAACGGCTCTCTTGCCCACACATTCAATCCTATCCCATATTCTTTGAGATAAAGTTAACTCTATTCATTGAAGGATAGCCTTGACATGTCTTAACCACATCCCTATTTCATACACGATATCTCTCAGGATATTTGCTCTAGGGGATAGAACCCTGTGATTCCTCTATAGGTAAAATTCTCTGGTATACCACTCGCAGGAATATCCCAAGTAGAAAGCTGCCTTTGAGGAACCTCCATTAGGACGCCAAGGCTCGAGCCCAAAAAACGGATTTTGAAGAAGGAAAAATATATTTTTTGGTGAGATAGCCATGTTATCCTTATGGAAGGTCCCTTCGGCAATTTCCTACTGTATAATATTTCTGCGACTGATATTACAAGAGAATTACCGTCAGGTATCATGGAGTTCTAACTCCCGGAACGACTATCCTAAGATATCGTGTATAATCAGGACGTATCTGTAAATAACCAAAGATATCTGCACCCCTAATAGACTTAACTCAGTCTAGGAAACGAGGGACAGGATAAGAGAGCAGCCTTACATATCCCCTTCCCCCATGGTACCCCGTTATATCCCTGAACGTGTCATTCCACATAGCAGCATAACTACTGTGAAAAGAGGCATCATATGAGGAATCGGGGAGGGACAATGTAACACATGGGCCATCAGGACGACATGGCTATCTCACCCAAAAATAGATTTTTCCTACGTCAAAATCCGTCTCTTGGGCTCTAGCCATGTCGTCCTGATGTAAGTGTACCAGAGAATTACCTATGACTCAGTAGGAAGCCTCAAAGAAAGAGGTCCCAATACCGAAATGCACTTACAGGATTACTCCGTCAAGGTATAGGTATCACTCTCAAATATATATCCCAGAACAATTCGGAGGCAGTATTGACAAGTATGATGGTCCATCAAGGAGGCAATGAGGACCAAAGGACCGCCTTCCACAATTGGAAAAGCACCTAAGTTCAGTGTCAGGAATCCTAAGGAACCCAAACCTGAAGGAGACATCGTAGGTAAAACGAATGGAACAAATACCCACCAGGATAAACCATCCAAATATGTTCAGGAAGAATAATAATATGGAGGAACATTAAATTTATTGCCGCTAAGGTAATAATAATCATAAAAATTAGGGCATAAAATAAAAAGCATGTAACAATTTACAGACTTTTATTCACAAGAATCAATGCAAAGGATAATAAGCAATCATCATTGACGGCCATGGAAAAAAATATTTGTACAAAAGTAAATATATCCCATCCATACCCAGACATAAGGTAACATTAGGGGACTAATATGTGACATAAGAAACCGTAGGAACCTTATGGCAAAATAAACCTGATCAGTAGATACATGATCAACTATGTACAAAAAGGGGTAATACCCCGGACAAATTGAGGTAGAGCTTAACCAACATTTAGACAGATAGGCTGTAGCACTGAAGGAACAAACATGGCATTGGAGAGACACAAGTGAACCTGAGAAGTAAATGATTAATTACATTTTTTCTTTGTTACTGAAGCAAAAACCAACTGTTTACTCATTGCAAATAACAAGCTGGAGGAGTGGCCTAGGACGCACTGTGGGCTACGTCGTTGCAGCGGGTTTGATAACACTTCCCGCAGCCACCTCAAAATGGCGTATCTCCTCCAATTGCTTCAGATAATGCCTGAAGAAAACCCTAGTGGACTTCCAACCAGTATATGCCTGAAGTCCCTCAAAGGACATATACTGGAAAAAATTCAACGAGGAAGCCACTTTCCTAGGGTCATAACCCGATGATATACTAGCCGGGTCCGCTCTTCGTATAAAGTAAATAATTTTTGCTCTTAACTGTCTCAGAGACAAATCAGACCCCACGGTTTCACCCTTAAACAATTGATCACCCTAAAACTGCACTGTTCTTAGTAAATTCACTTTTAGACACTGCACTGGGTACAGGGAGGGATCACCTGATAGGGGAACTATTTTCCATGGACCCCAACGTTTAGAGAGAAGTTCATTCTTAGCTAGAAAAGCAGGATCAGGGTATAAATTACCTTCACCATTATCCACAAATTCAATGTGGCCTTCGTCTCTAGAATGCACCACAATTTCACTAACACGAGCACCGAACGCCATTGCAATTAAAAAGATGACTTTCTGAGTGAGATCACGAATAGAAGCCGTTTGATTGTCTATGTCAGAAGCGAATTGCAAAACTTTGTCCAAAGATCAAGAGATAAGCTTCAGTGGAGTCGATGGCCGTAGCCTTGCACAAGACTTCAGAATTTTGTTGAAGAGATCCGAGTTAAAGTCGACATCAAAGGCGTATAGTATAGGTCTAGTGAGGGCTGATTTGTATGACGAAATCGTGGAGGAAGCTAGACCTTGCTTGTGTAAATCAATCAAGAAACCTAAGCAAAAATCCATAGTAATTGATCCAGGATTCTTGTCTTTGACATATTTGACCTATTTCTTACATGAGGCTTCATACCGAGTCATAGTGGTAGACGTTTTATAGATTTCCGCAAACTCCAACTTATCACGTTGAATTTGGAACTTGTTTCCCAGGGCTAAGGCGTAAAAATCATGAAATGAAGGTTGTTCGTTCTCCAGGATGAAGCGTAAACAATCTCCCTCTGTACCTCCTGGGACAGAATCGGGTAGGGCAACGGCACCAACTTGGGGCTCAATTCCATGACCATGGGAAACCAGTTGCTCTTTGGCCAAAGAGGAGCCACCAGTGCCGCCATCCCTTTGAAAAATCGAAGCTTGTCCAAAACTTTCATGGGGAGGTTAAACGGTGGGAACAGGTAAATCTTCGGCCAACCATTCCAATCCAGGGACATCGCGTCCATTCCCACAGCTGCTTGATCCGCGTTCGGTGCCACATAGCAGGGAAGTTTCTTGTTGAGACTCGTTGCAAACAGATCCACTTGAAGCCCAGGAACTTGATCCTGCATGAAACAGAATGATTTTTCGTCTAAGAGACCACTCCGTCTCTAGAGATTTTGTCCGAGAGAGGGAATCCGCCATCACATTTCTTACTCCATGAAGGTGGGATGCTGACAAGTGCCAACCTTTCTTCTGCACCAACGTAAAGATGGCTATCATTACGGAATTTGAGGAGATCTCGACCCTTGTCTGTTGATGCAATAGACTATCACCTTTCTGTCGAGGACTAGATGGATATAAATGTTCTTCTTCAAGTGTAATTTCTTGAGGGACAAGAAGACTGCCATGGCCTCCAGAATATTGATCCTAGAACCCTCTCCTGGCGTTGCCTGGTCGTTGTCCCCGACTTGATCAATGACCTGACTGACTCCGCTATTTCCTTCCTCTTGGAGGGGGGAATAGATAGGGAATGAGACTTGAAGTTCCAACGAATCCCCAACTACTGGAAGTCTTCTTGAGCTGGGGTCAGTCTTGATTTCTTGAAGTTGATCTGAAATCCGAGGGACTGGAGGAGCTGTACAACTCGAGTAGCTGCTTCCGAGCACTCCACTGCCGAGGGATCCCACACTAGCCAGTCGTCCAGGTACGCCGCTATTTGAAGGCCTTTTTCCCGAAGTTGCTGTACGGCTGCGTCGATAAGCTTTGTGAAAATCCTCGGAGCTATGTTGAGCCCAAATGGCATAGCTCTGAATACATAGCCCTTTCTCTCCAGGCTGAAACCAAGGTAGGGGAAGAAGAGTCGACTTATTGGAAGATGCCAATAAGCGTCGGTAAGATCTATAGAGACAGTGTAAGCCTCCAGGGGTAGTAAGGTCCGTATCTGCGAAATAGTCAGCATCCGAACCTGTCGCACTGAACGAAAAGGTTTAGACGGGACAAATCGAAAATAGTTTGAGGTATGCTCGAATCTTTCTTTGGCACGCAAAATAGACGACCTTGAAATCTCATAGATCTCTTGCAACGGATAACTCTTTTCTTCAAAAGGTCTTGTACATATTGTTCCATATGAGGCATTGTTTTCTGGAAGAATCTCCTGAGCTTTGGTGGCCTTCGTTTCCACTTCCAACCCAAGCTGTTGGAAATGACGCTCTGTGCCCAAGGACTGAAGGACCAACAGTCCTTGAACAAGGCCAGCCGTCCCCTACCGGGAGACCTTCATTGTTTGTGTTGAGGACTGAACCTCATCCTCCTCTGTCGTCGGTATGTCCGCGACCCGTAGGCTTGCCTCCTCTGTCAGAGCGGCCTCTGCCTCCTTTTTCTCTCTTGGGAGGTGGAAAGGAAGACAACCCTCTTATACACAGGGTTGAAGGCCGGGAACTGTGTCACCATATGCTGGGGTACAGCATTGACAGTCTGAGGGATGGCGGCAGGGGAGGAGCAAACGACTTCCGAGGCTAGGTTGGTTTACGAGACCTCTTGGGTTGTGGGCCTCCCCCAGGGGTGAACTTACTCTTCAAGGAGATCCCCCACTTCTGGAAAAGGCTCTTGTTCTCTGCGACAGCCTTATCCGTAACTTCCTTCACCAACTTCTGAGGAAACCTGTCTTTTCCCCAGATGATAGAGTCGATGTGACGTTTCGGCTCGTGACGGATGGTAGCTGTGGCAAGTACATGCTCTCTACATGCTCTGTGGGCTTGGAAGAGAGCATAAAGGTCCTTCATAAAAGTGGCGAGATGAGTCTTCGCCAACAATGAAAAAACTGGGGCTTCCGTAAAATTCCCGATCATCATCTCAATAAAGCACTGCAGAGACATCGAAGCTGATAACCTTTCTCTGGTCTCCTGCTCAGCCTTAAGAAGGTGTTCGGGAATCCTGCTCAGCCTTAAGAAGGTGTTCGGGAATCCTGGGCAGCTTTTCATTAAACTGGCGACTGGCCACATCCTTATCCAGTTTACCTTCAGCAAAAGTAAACTGGACATCGGTCCAGTGGTCGGCATCCTATGGTAAGATAAGGGAGACTGGTTTGCACTCTTCCAATGCTGGGAGAGGCATACTCTCACGAATGGCTTTCTCCACTGACACGTAGCCCTTCGAGACAAAGGGGAAGACCATTGTGTCCGGAGCCACGAAGGTGGCCAACCGCTTAACGAAAGCGCCAAGCTGTGTATTAATACACCCAGCCTTCTTCATTTCTTTCACTGCCAGGTGTTGAGCCCTTGTGTGTTCCAAGAGGATCGTTTCCTTAGGGATGGTGTCATCCCGCAAAGGCATCCCTTCAGCTAGCCTCACATAGCAAAAGCGGTAGGCATCAATGTCAAGGTAAAAGTCCAGACACGCCACCGGTCTGGAACCCAGCCCTTCACCAATGTGGAGGATGCCCACGGAGAGAACAGCGTGGCCATCATACCTCCAATGATATTGCTGCGTGCAATAAGGCAGCTGGGAAGGCAAGACTTTATCCTTAGTTGGCTCCTCCTGCTTCTTCAAGGCCTGGATCTCTTCTTATATGGCCTTAAACATCATCAACTGGTATTGCTGATTCCCCTCCATGAAGGCTTTCATGTTAGCCAAGAGAGCCGAATCCATCGTAGTACCAGAGGTATTCGGGAACTGAGGGGGCTCCATAAGCCCAGCAGGAGATAGTGGGGGAAAAGAGGCAGAAGCAGCTCATGTCACGGAAGAGGTAGTCATCACCATAGACAGGGAGGTCATTGCCGTAGTGGAGGCTGAAGAGGTAGACACCATTGAATCCTTGATGGACCCCAAACTTGTGACCTTAGTCCAAGAAGTCAAATGAGTGGTGAATGATCGGCCTCTAACATACCTGGATGCGGGCGACCCCACTGATACGCCTTTGACCCCAAGCCACCTACTCTATGGACGAACACTCTCATTGGCACCTTAAGTCCACCTGGCTGACTTGACTGATCCTGCTTTTAGAGAGGGGGACATCCTCCGCAGTGACTACCAGAAACTTACTAACATGCTGCAAACATTCCTGAAGAAGTGGAAGTACAACTATGTCAGTTCCCTTCGAGAACAACACCAGAAGTCTAGTTGCCTCCACCCAACCATCCCCAGGGTTGGAGATTTATGTTTGTTGATTCTGGACGAGGTCAATTGAGAGGAGTACCTTTTGACCGGTATACTCGAAGTATACCCAGATCGAGATGGGCACATCAGAACAGTCAAAGTCCGCACTGCAAATGGAGAGTATGTGCGTCCAGTCAACAGACTCATACCTTTAGATGTTAACGAAAATAGCCAAACACTATCTGAACCAAGTGAGGAGGAACCTCCTAACACCCCTCCTCTCAAACATCTTGACTCGCCTCCTAAAGACCAACAAGCCGAGAGAGATGTTGGCACCGCAGCCGATGCTATGTCTCCTGTAGTCACAGCGGCGCCCCACCACGGCAATCCCGCACGGGCCTCTGCTGAACGTGCACGAGCCCTATTCCAGGAGGTCTTGTAGTAGCTTTGCATAGACCGCATCAACCTTGTTTGCCCGAGCATCCTTGAGAAGGGCTGCTGAAGTTTTGATTTGTCCTTCCCTTTACTCTTATCTTTAAGTTGTAGTTACCCCTTTGTACTAAGTCACAGTTAACTATGTTTTACTTTCACTTGTAATCGTACCACTTTTGTTTAACTCTCACTTGTAATCGTACTTTGCACTTATCTCATACGCGATTGTGGTTCAACTTAATACCAATTGCTGACCTAGCATAACATAAGGGATCACATTCATTCTTTATTCATTTAGTATACTCATCTCATATATAATAACATCTAACCCACATTGCATTTGTCTACACTAACCCTTCTCTTTTCTTCCTCCCTTTATCCCCAGGCTGTGAAGAATTTTCTTCACTACTCTTCTTCTTCACAGTTTATAGGTAGACATTGTTATTGTTCGTGACGTCATGGCAGGAAAACTGTGAATGATGATTCTTCCTTAAGCGAGTGCCTTGAGATAAATACTTTTGTATTTATCATTTTACCTTAAGTATTTAGATACTTTAAATTTCTCTAATACAACTCAAGTCTGCTAGTCTCGGAGTTAAGGTTGTCCACACACGTGAGCCCGATTTGCTAATTAGCTTTTAGTTTCATTTTTTATTTTATATGCCAGCTATTTAGAGTTAGGATTATCTTTGTCACCTGGAGTTGCAAGATTTCTCCTAGTATTCTAAATACCGTATTGCTTAAAACTCACAAACCTGAAGTGTTTCAAGTCTGTCCTAAATTAGAGATGGCACCTCAAGACCACTGGCCTACGATGTGCTTTTGTTGGTAGAAGGAAGCTGGACGCGGGCAATAAGTACTCGACCTCTCAAAATTACAGGCCACGGTGCTAAACGTTACTGCCAGGGTCAATTGCCCCCGAGTTAACTTCATGCTCCCACTCTCCCCCACTAGCCTGTCCCCTTGCACAGTAATGGATCCAGATTCCACAAAGGACGAGGACAAGCAGATACCTTGATCGTTATTAAAAGCATCCAGTTACGCAGAAACCTCTGATCCAGACTGGGGGCGAGTATGAAGGGGCCATTGACCCCGCTAAAATAGTGCAGTAGATCTAGTGAGGTCAAACTGAAGACCACCACACTCAGGACACAGGTGCCCAGGATAAAAAATCTTGTGAGTTCAATTATTGGCCATTCCCCCTTTAGATACGCTTCTATTTGTCTCATAAGTTAAGTTTACGTATTATTCAGGCATCACACTTGTCAGGCTGCGTGCATGGAAATTAATGTACTTTTACTTTTTTGTGTGTTGGTAATTGCTTCAGGTCACTGACCACATGCTGGGACCTCACAGCAGCCTACCACATAGGTTATTTATCATAAGATTTTTATTCTATTTATTTCACTTGAGGGTTATTCCGACGTTTTCATTCAATTTATCAATTTTAAATTTTTGTGTTGTAAATTGTGGTTAATATTTCACTTATCAATTTTGCCATTTGAATACAGTGGAACCTCTACATACGATTGTCCCAACATACGAATTTTCCAGCATCTGAAGTAAAATTCGACCAAATTTCTGCCTCGACACCAGAAGTCTTGCTCCAACATACGACGTAAATCATACGCGTACGTGTGGAATTTTCTCGAAAGCGTCGATCATAGTTTAGTTTCTTGTTGACGCTGCTAGACGGCAGCACATTGGAGAGACGCCAATCGAGCGTCGCCTTGATCAGTCCTCTCATCTCGTGCGCATCGTGTGGTTGTTCTCTATTTGCTCAGTTATTAACAGTGCTTTTTTATCTTCCTTTTTCACGTTTTGTTTTTGTGTTTTGTAATCATGGGTCCTAAAAAGCTTAGTTTTGGTTCAGGAAGTAGTAATGGTGAGAAAAAGGAGTCAATGCTTTCATTAGAACTAAAACAAGAAATAATAGAAAAGCATGAGCGAGGTGTGTGTGTTAGCGATCTGGCTAAACAATATGGCCGGAATATGTCTACGATCTCAACGATCCTAAAACAAAAGGCAGCTATTAAAGCAGTGAAATCTTCGAAGGGATTCACGATTTTTTCTAAATGTCGTAGCCCTACCCTGGAAGAGATGGAATGCCTTTTGTTAATATGAATAAAGGACAAGGAGATTGTTGGCAATACAATCACTGAAATGATTATTTGTGAGAAGGCCAGCGCTATCTATTGTGACTTGAAGGCGGCAGGCTCTGGGGGTGACGCGGGGGAAAGTTCAACCAATCCTACGACGGAGGAATTCAAGGCGTCTTGAGGTTGGTTCGAGAAATTTAGGAAACAGACCGGGATTCATTCAGTTGTTCGGCATGGAGAAGCTTCAAGTTCGGACACCAAGGCTGCTAAAGACTTTGCTAAAAAGTTCGAAAGCATCGTGGAGGAGGAAGGCTACGTAGAGCAGCAGGTTTTCAACTGTGATGAAACCGGTCTGTTTAGGAAAAAGATGCCTAGTCGAACATATATTACCGCCGAAGAGAAGAAAATGCCTGGACATAAGCCAATGAAGGATCGGTTGACTCTTGCACTTTGTACCAACGCCAGTAGGGACTGCAAAATTAAGCCTTTATTAGTTTACCATTCCAAAAACCCTAGAGCATTCAAAGCACAAAGAACCAATAAAGACATGCTACATGTTCTATGGCGTTCTAATTCTAAGGCTTGGGTCACTAGGCATATCTTTGTGGAATGGGTTAACGTAGTTTTTGGCCCTGCTGTCAAGAAGTACCTTCAGGAGACGAATTTGCCTTTGAAGAGCTTGCTTTGTTTGGACAATGCACCCGCTCACCCCCCAGGACTCGAAGATGATATCATCGACAAATACAAATTTATCAAAGTGTTGTATCTTCCACCGAATACCACCCCTATCCTCCAGCCCATGGACCAGCAAGTCATCTCTAATTTTAAGAAGCTCTACACCAAGCACTTATTTAAGCAGTGCTTCAATGTCACGCAAAGCACCAACTTAACTTTGCATGAATTTTGGAGGAACCATTTTAATATCGTGCACTGCTTAAAGATCATAGATCAGGCTTGGGAGGGAGTAACTCGTCGGACGCTGAATTCAGCTTGGAAGAAGCTTTGGCCTGATGCTGTTGCTCCCAGAGATTTCGAAGGTTTTGGCCCCGAGAATGAACCTGTGGTTGCCGCCGAGGAAGACGTCGAAGAGATTGTATCCCTTGGCAAGTCCATGGGTCTGTAGGTGGATGAAGATGTCATCACCGAACTCGTCGATGAGCATCATGAAGAGCTCACCACCGAAGAACTCAAGGAGCTGCAAACCATGCAGCATGATGAGTTCCAAGCGCAGTTGAGTGAGTCGGAGGAGACCGAGGAGGTAGGCCAAATCTTAGGTACAGCTGAAATAAAACAGATGTTAGCATATCATCAACACGTGGTTGATTTCATCGACAAGCATCACCCACAGAATCTTCAGGTTTGCCATGTAGTTGCGCAGTTCGATGATGTTTGTTCAACTCATTTTAGAAAAATTCTCAAAAGCCGTACCAAGCAACTTTCCCTCGATAGTTTCTTTAAAAAATTATCACAGTCGCCGTCTCTACCTCCTCGCTGATCTTCCGTCTCCTCCTGCGTAGCAGTCCCTACACCTGCGTTGGCCTGTCGCTAAGGTAAAGTGTTAATAAAAAACCCTTTTTTATTTATTATTTCTTTATTATTATTCTTTTTTTTTAGATATTTCTGTATTATTCAATTGTATTAATGTTATGTGTAATTATGTGTAGCAATTTATTAAGGAGTTATCATCGGTTTTCAGGCTCAGGAACGAATCAAACAAATTACAGTGTATTCTTATGGGAATATTTGCTCCAACATACGATCGTTTTAACACACAAAGCAGTTTCTGGAACGAATTAAGATCGTATGTAGAGGTATCACTGTAAATCATTATTGAGTTACTCTGACTTTTCTTTACTGTAATAAATTATTTAGAATAGATTACAAACATTGGTATCTTTAACCCCATTATTTGAATTCAACCAATTTATAGTATAGCACGGGTCAGATACTGTACACCCAAAATGTTGAGAGTAACCCACTGTAGGTATAGGTAAGTTGGTATCAGCGAGTGTAGGCTTCTTTAACTTAGTGCTTTGAGAGTGAAGATCCCCATTTAACTTTACTTAAATACATCACTGTTTCCATCCATTGCCATGTCTTAATAATTACTTAACATAAGATTCCTATCCAGCATCTCACTGGGGTTCCTGGGACAGAGCCAAAACAGAGCCTCAGAGTGTAGATGACCTTAGACCTGACAAAGCTAGAGTAGACTATCAATTTACTTTTATTTCACGTGTGGAGTTTTACGGCCTCTGGACAGAGTACAGTTCATTAGCATTTGAGTGATGGTGAGTGAACTATGTCATCAAAGTTATTAACAGGGTGCTTGTGCCTTGGGCAATAGTGCTCCTTTTCCTCCCTTGTTGATCTTTTAGGAACTGATGTAGAGAGACTTTCCTGGAACAACAAGTTCCCACTCAACAATAAAACAAAAACAAATTTCTCCACAAATTAAGCTTGATTACAATAATAATTATAGTTTGGAAGCTTTGCGTCTATCTATAATGCGATAGTTTTATTATAGTTACGGACGGGGAAAACTTTCCTAATGAAAAACGGTCTTTACCTGCAGAAAAACGCCCGTTTTTCTTCGAAAATGACACCTATTTTCACTGCAAATCAATACTTAGTGAATATATATATATATATATATATATATATATATATATATATATATATAATATATAATATATATATATATATATATATATATATATATATATATAATATATAATATATATATATATATATATATATATATATATATATTTAAACTTTTATTGTCAGGTAGTAGGTTGGCCAGGGCACCAGCCACCCGTTGAGATACTACCGCTAGAGAGTTATGGGGTCTTTTGACTGGCCAGACAGTACTACATTGGATCCTCCTCTCTGGTTACGGTTCATTTTCCCTTTGCCTACATACACACTGAATAGTCTGGCATATTCTTTACATATTCTCCTCTATCCTCATACACCTGACAACACAGATTACCAAACAATTCTTCATCACCCAAGGGGTTACTGCACTGTAATTGTTCAGTGCCACTTTCCTCTTGGTAAGGGTAGAAGAGACTCTTTAGCTATGGTAAGCAGCTCTTCTAGGAGAAGGACACTCCAAAATCAAACCACTGTTCTCTAGTCTTGGGTAGTGCCATAGCCTCTGTACCATGGCCTTTCACTGTCTTGGGTTAGAGTTCTCTTGCTTGAGGGTACACTCGAGCACACTCTCCTATCTTATTTCTCTTCCTCTTGTTTTGTTAAAGTTTTTATAGTTTATATAGGAGATATTTATTGTTGTTACTCTTAGAATATTTTATTTTCCTTTTTTCCTTTCCGCACTGAGCTATTTTCCCTGTTGGAGCCCCTGGGCTTATAGCATACTGCTTTTCCAACTAGGGTTGTAGCTTAGTAAGTAATAATAATAATAATAATAATATACATTATTTTATTGGGCATTTGATAAATCCATGGAAAACTGCACATATTATATATACTGTATCTTATACTATTGGCATATTTTCCATTTGTTTGTTGACATTCTACGAAGTAGTTGTATTTGCTCCCATTCGTTCGTATGTACAGTCGTGTTAACCAATTTTAAAACTTCTGCCCATAAACTCTGCCCCCCTTTATTTGTAAGCCCTCATCTTTACCCGTGTCATTCAAATATTTGACCCTTCTAAAACAAAATGTATATACAGTATTCGTATTTGCAATACCAAAGTGTACATATTTCTTTCTACTCACGATATTTAAGTATATTATAAGATTTAACGATCCTAATACAATTTGTATGCAATCGTTGAGGCAATACCGAAGTGCATAGTTCTCATTTTATCATGTTTAAAGTAGTTTCTTCCATAATTACAACATTTTAATGTATTTCAATGAATTATTTATTCTTTCCTTCACTTTAGCTTACTAATTGTTCGTCATTTATGTTTTATTTTTTTAATTATTACTGTATTACATTCAGTTTTCACATAGCAAATACTTGCTCTGAATGAGTTCACTTTACAGACGCTGTACTCGTTATGTATTGTTGTAATAATGTACTGTATTACCTCAAATGTTACGCGTTTTGCGCAACATCGCATCATATTGCATTGATTAAACATGTTCGAGAATGTATATAACTGAAATGATGTATATCATTAGGATTCAAGCATTTATTAATTACCTCAAGAGATAGGATGTGATTCTTTCTACTTTTGCATTGCAGTAGGATTTAAGTCTTTTGAGAGCGATGCTCTTTTGTTGGTTAGCAATGTTTTGGTTTGTCAGTTGTTTATGAGACGCTCCACAATCAGCAGTTGGAAGTTGGTTGTTAGCAGAATCAGAGCAATGTAATCAGAAGTCCCTTAAATGTATTTTTAAGAATACCAACGTATCATTAAACCCCACCGAAAAAAATTGGCGACATCAGATGGAATCCCCTGGATAATTACTAATAATTATTAACTCATTTACAGGTAATTATTAAGCTGAAATCATCAGACAACTACAACCAATGCTATACTGGCGACGCCAAGAGGAAGAAAACATGCAAAGATCATAGAGAAGCAGAAGAAATATTGGAACCTTTGTAGATCAGTGGCCAGGAGCAGGAGAAAAAGCCCAATGAAGATTTCCCATGCAGCCAACCAACCTGAGGAATTTCATCAAACACAAACAAACAGAACAAGAAAGCAAAGACAATTTTAAGATTGGGTAGGATACAAAAAAGATAGGAAGTTACAAGGTCGCTTTAGAACAGTAGCCTAACCTAATCTAGGTATCAAGGTAAGCGATTAAAATGCCTTTTGACATTGAACATTCTGAACAATATAGCATCACAGCTGAACCCAATTTTGTTGCAACACGATGGCAACAGTGGTGTGAGGAATTTGTTGCAACACGATGGCAACAGTGGTGTGAGGAATTTAAGATTTATTTAGAAGCATTAGGGAATATGAAGGATGCCCAAAAGAAGGCATTATTACTTCATACAGCAGGTAGAGAAGTTTGAGAAGTGTTTAAGACATTGCAGCCTACAGATGACACACGTGAAGCTGCAATTAAGGCTCTTACCACATATTTTGCTCCTCAGGTCAATAAATTTTGTGAAAAGTATCAATTTACAGCACAAGCATATCAGAAAGAAAATGAAAGTTTAGATGCATTTGTGAGTAGACTAAAGAATCTAGCTGTTTCATGTGAATTTCTAGAGTTAGAAAATGTTATCATAGATCAAGTTATTAAACATTGCACATCACAAGAGCTAAGAAAGAAATTATTGCAGGATAAAGATTTAACATTAGAAAAGGTATTGATAACAGGCAGAGCTTTAGAAACATCAAATAGGCAAAGTAACATAATAGGTAGTTCTACAAGAAATAGAATGGAAAATTCTAGAATTAGTACAATAGGTTCCAAGTGGAAAAACAATGAGAATCAGAGAAGCCTAGTCATAGAAAAGTGCCTAACACTAATGTTCATAAATATCAGAATCAGGCCTATACACAGAAACAACAGGAAAAACCTAAGTGTTATAGGTGTGGTAAAACTGATCATCTTGCATACGAAGCAAAGAAATGCCCTGCTACTGGACAAACATGCCAGAATTGTAGAAAAAATGGTCATTTTGCTACTGCTTGTAGATTCCCTAAACAGTACGCAAAGAAAATAAATACTACAGTTGATACTATTGGTCAAGAGAATAATGCAGAAAATGTTCATGATGATCAGGTTGAGTCAAAAACTGATTTTGCGTTTCGCATTAATTCCGCCAACAAAAATGCAAAGAAACATATCATGGTAGAAGTAATCATAAATGGTAAACCAGTTTTGATGCAAGTTGACACAGCAGCCGATGTATCAATTATGTCTGAGAAAACAGCTAAAAGCATTCCTAATTTGTTATTAGAAAGTAAAAATAGAGTTTTGAAAGGTTATAATGGTTTTATATTCAGGTAATAGGTCCTTCGAACGTAGAAGTACAGTTCAAAGAACAGAAAATAGAGCGAATGCCATTAACAGTAGTAAAAGGTAATGGACAAACTTTAGATTGGCTACAGTATTTGAAATTAGATTGACCTAGTATTTTGAAGGTTACAGGTAGACAAGATTAACACAAAAACGAAATGTCTGTGGATAATATCATATCAGAGTTTCAAGACTTATTTTAAGATAAAGTAGGTACAGTAAAGAACACAAAGGCAATTTTAGTTTTGAAACCTGATAGTTCTCCTAGATTTTGTGTTCCCAGACCAGTACCGTATGCATTGAAAAGTGCAGTTGAAACAGAAATCAGGAGATTAGTAAATGAAGATTCATGGAAAAAGTTTACATATTCAGATTGGGCTACTCCATTAGTACCTATTGTGAAGGAAAATGGACAGGTTAGGTTATGTGGAGATTACAAAGTAACATTGAATCCACAACTGCAAGTAGCTCAACATCCATTACCAAATCCGAAAGACATGTTTGCAAATATGTCAGGATGCAGTGTATTTTCTAAGTTAGATTTAAGACAAGCATTTCAACAGTTTCCTATGGACGAAAGTTCACAAGAATTATGGACACTAAATATATCCTTAGGTTTGTTTAGGCCAAAGAGATTACCTTATGGAGTTGCAAGTAGTCCAGCTATATGGCAACAAACTATGGATAAGATTTTTTCAGGAATGCAAGGAGTATTCATTTTTATAGATGATATTTTAATTGGTGGTAAAGACACAAGAGAACATAGAGAAAAATTGCGAACAGTTCTGAAGAAGTTAAAGGAACATAATATTAGAGTAAATAAGAGCATATGTATTTTAGAAGTTGATTCAGTGGAATACTTAGGTTTTGTAATTAATGACAAGGGTATTCACAAAACTAAAGAGAAGATTAAAGCTGTACAATCAACTAAAGTACCAGAAAATGTTAAAGAATTACCATCATTTTTATGTTTAGTAACATTTTATGGGAATTTCATTCAGAATTTGTTTACAATTGCACATCCATTGTATAATTTGTTGAATAAGGGTGTAGAATATAAGTGGACAAAAGAGTGTCGGGAATCTTTTCAAAGAATCAAACAGGAAATAACATCACCTATATTCCTAGTACATTATCAAATGGATTTACCAGTTAAATTAGTATGTGATGCATCAAACATAGGTTTAGGTGCAGTATTATCTCATGTAATGCCAGATGGAACAGAAAAACCAATTGCATTCACTTCTAGAGTATTGAACAAGGCAGAAAGGAATTACTCTCGAATAGAAAAAGAAGGTTTAGCATTAGTGTATGGAGTTGAGAAATTTCATATGTATCTTTATGGTAGGAAAAAGTTCACACTTGTTACAGATCATAAACCTTTACTAGCAATATTGGGTCCAAAAGCAAGTTTACCTATGTTGGTAGCTGCAAGACTACAACGTTGGGCAAGTACGTTAGCCGCGTACCTCTATGATATAGAATACGGTCCAACAACAAATATGGGTAATGCAGATGCTTTATCTAGATTACCAGTAGACAAAGCTCCAGAAGAGTATGATGACAGTATTCTGTTATTTTCTGTATAAGATGTATCCATAACAGCAAAAGATGTAGCACACAGTACAAAGAGACCCAGTACTTAGTAAGGTTTTAGAGAGTTTAATGACAGGTAGGGACTTATGTGGAAAAGAGGAAAATTGTAAACCCTATAAGGATATATGGTATGAATTGAGTGTAACACAAGGAATAGTGATGAGAGGTTCAAGGGTAGTTATTCCTAATTCACTGAGGAATAAGGTTTTGTCTGAAATGCATGCTGATCACCAAGGTATTGTAAGATCAAAGTCAATTGCAAGAACTTTTGTATGGTGGCTAGGTGTAGATAAAGATGTGAAATCTTGTATGAATTGTTTTATGCAACAGAGCAATCCTCAATTTGCTAGAATGCACCCATGGGAGTTACCCAGGTATCCATGGCAAAGAGTGCATATAGATTTGGCAGGTCCTTTTTTAAATTATCTGTTTTTGATAGTAGTAGATGCTTACAGTAAGTGGCCAGAAGTCATCCCTATGAAGACAACAACGTCTTATGCCCCAATAAACGGATTTTGAGCGAAGCGAAAAATCTATTTTTGGGTGAGATAGCCATGACGTCCTGATAGAAGGTTCCTTCAGTAGCTTCCTGAGGGTATATATAACTACAGTAGATATTCCCAGAGAATTAAACTAAAGGTTTCACAGAATTCTAACTTCTGGCGCGAGTACCCATAAGGTTTCCCTTTAGGATATCGTATAATAACAGGGGACGTATGCTTGACACGCCACATAGCTATCTGCACTCCACATAGCGTTTACACTTCGAGGGGCAAGTATGGGAGGAGCCGTTACAAAACTCTCCTCCTTCGTTACTGTTACGGTACTCGGCGACATCACATCCGGCCACCATGTTGGATTGAAGCCGCCAGAGCGTGCTTTCCTCATTCCTTCCGGCGTATATGCCAGCCTCCCTGATACAATAAGATTGGGAGGGGCATGACAGGCCGGAATAGAGAACAAAGGCGGGTCCATTAGGACGTCATGGCTATATCACCCAAAAATAGATTTTTCGCTTCGCTCAAAATCCTTTTTTTGGGCTCAAGCCATGACGTCCTGATGGAAGTGTACCAGAGAATTAATGTATCGTGGATTTTTTCCCTTTGTAGTGCCTTCGACTTCTAAACAATATTCCTTTGGTCTGATAACCACAGAGACCTGTGACATCTCCGTTACATGTCATTTCAGATAAGCATATACCATGTTATCGCTTCCTGCCCCCCTGGCAGGGAAGTCCTATTTGGACGTAAGGAACATCTTGAAGTTACTTGATAAAGGAACTCGCCTTGTGGCGGGATGTTGCAAAACAACCCCCACACCCTTGAATCACTCAAACAGACAATTGTCCCACAACACAAACTTTCCCCTTACTTTATCAACTGGACTCTTAGACAGAAGGAAAATTGAAACAAAACATAACCTTACTAACTATATTCCTTAAAACTAAATTATCACTTAATTCTAGAATCATAACAACCAAACTTGAGATATTAATATAAACGACACAAAAGAAAACTTAATCTTAAAAAATAAATAAAACTGCCACATTCATATAAACCCGGATGCACCACAACCAAATATGTTTATAATTGTTTATTTATTAATGCGGAAACTGTCTCCGCACACAACCCGATCAATCCTTGGCACAGCCACCAATCTGTGGCAAACGGAACTATATTCAGTTCCAGTCAATTTAACTAAACAGTCAATTAGTTATCATCATCATCATTATCATCATCATCATCAATCGGAATCTCAAATAACAGGCCATGTCATCAACGGTTGTGCAGTCAAATGAGCAGTCCAAACAATATTAAGTACAGGCCAGGTCATCAACAACAAATCCACTTTCTAAATTCGTATCTCTCCAAAGGAGTTAGCCTCACCAAGGAGGAATCACGGCCTGCCAAAATAAAAAAGAAAAACACTTACGAACACTCCTAACTAACTGAACTATCGCACTATAATCAAAGATAAATAATAAATTGTTCCTATCATTCACGATCACGACAAGCAAATATAAACAAAACTGTACTTACTTAGAAAACCAATAATCACTTCCAACGCTGGTACTAAATAATAGTCAAATCGTAAATCCAGCACTCACTACTGCCTCTTGCTGCAGTCAAATAAAAAAAGCATTCGCTCCGAAACATTCACCACTGTCCTAACCTAACTAGAAACATAAACAAACAATCTCATTTAAACCAACAACAGTCTTTCTCACCACCAATGATCGATACACTAACTACTTTCGCTCGCTAACACAAAATCTCTCTCTCTCTCTCTCTCTCTCTCTCTCTCTCTCTCTCTCTCTCTCTCTCTCTCTCTCTCTCTCTCTCTCTCAGGATTTGGCAAAAGAAAAAAAATTAAAATAAAGCAAAAATAAATCCTCCACAGCCTATTGTCGAAGATCTGGCCGGTCTCATGGACAGATCAAAGAGGGTAAGTACAATTGTGTTGGAACAAATTACCTTGGTCTAGGTGAGTATGCATCAAGAAGAAGCAATATTATAACATTGAATATAATAATATTCAAATAATAAGGTAATAAAGATTCTCTAACAGTGTTTTTATTTCATGCGTGAGGGCGAAATGACACGCACAGGGTAACAAAATTCTATTTTATTCAATAAAATAAGAATTAACATGAAAAGTAAATTTCAATTGGAATTCAATTAGAAGCATAGACTAAAGACATCAGAAGGCGTGGGTGCGGAATCTAAAAAAGAAGAACTTGCCACTACACACATAAGTTCCAGGGGAACTATAATGCCTTTCTAGAAAGTCTTATATACACTTCATGTTAAAAACATGTGGCACACGTGTTTCTGTCTATGTTACTTCACCTTTGTAGAAAAACAGTCCTTAGTGTCACAAGGTGGCACTTGAAATTACTATGTTTCGCACTAGGGTCAACACAGGCACCCATGGAGTTATAGTCCTGAATAACTCACTGTTCTGCGCAGCACTAAGCAGCAGGTTTTAACACACTACCTGCTGCCACCACGTAATGCTTAAGTTCGCGCACTTGCTTCGCGTAGTGTTTTTTAAACACTCTTGAGGATTTTCAGGCCATGGAAGATCGATGACTTTCGAAATCCATTGCCTGGAAAAAGTTCAGGGAAGAGCAGACTTTCCTGGGATCATGACCTGCGGGTGTACTGTCAGGATCCGCTCTGCGAATAAAGTGGGTGATCTTCGCCCTTAGTTGTTTGAGTGACAAATCAGATCCTGATGTTTCTCCTTTAAAGAGCTGTCCTCCGCCGAAGTCTGAAGTTCTTCGAAGATAGACCTTTAGACTCTCCACTGGGCATCGAGAGACATCTTCCTTCAGAGGGCAGATTCTCCAGGGGCCCCACCTTTTGGTGGGAAGCTCATTCATGGCGAGAAACGTTGGGTCAGGGAAGAGGGTAAGTTCACCTGTCTCAGCGAACTGTATCTGGCCCTCTTCTCTAGATAAAGTCACTATTTCACTGACTCGGGCTCACGAGGCGAGAGCAAAAAGGAAAATCACTCTTTGAGTCAAATCTTTCATTGGGCAAGACTCAGTGTCCAGACTTGAGGCAGAATGGAGCACCTTATCAAGAGACCAGGATATGGGTCTCGGTGGAGGTGCAGGACGGAGTCTAGCACATGCCTTTGGCAGCTTGTTAAAGATGTCGTTGGACAGGTCTATCTGGAAGGCATAAAGTAATAGTCTTGTCAAGGCCGATTTGCAAGTGAAAATCGTGTTGGCTGCCAAGCCTTGTCCATGAAGGTGAATAAAGGACAGACAAAAGTCTATAGAAATTTCTGTAGGATTTTTAGCCTTGATGAAGGACACCCATTTCTTTCAGGATAACTCGTATTGCCTTCTGGTAGATTTTGTTTTGTATTCCTCTAGTAAGTCCAAACATTTCTTCGAGATCTCAAACCTCTTCGTCACGGGAAGGGAGAGAAAATCATGAGATGAAGGTCTCAGGTTTTCTTTAATGAAGCGAAGACAGTTGACTTCTGAACCTGCTGGGAGAGAACTGGGTCCGGCAGAGGAATCAGCTTGGGTTGTAACTCCAAGATTAGAGGGAACCAGTTGCTCAGGGGCCACTTGGGTGCCACTAGGGCTGCTGTTCCTTGCAAGGTTTTCAGTTTGGTGAGGACTTTCAGCAGAAGGTTGGGTGGAGGGAACAGGTAAATCTTGGACCATCTGTTCCAATCCAGGGACATGGCGTCCACCGCTTCTGCTCTGGGGTCCTCGTAAGGGGCCACGTAAAGAGGAAGTTGTTTGTTGTCGCTAGTCGCGAAAAGGTCGATTTTCAGTTCCGGGACTTGACGGGAGATGAAGGAGAATGAGCTTGCGTCTAGGGACCATTCCGACTCTATTGGGATTGTCCTCAATAAAGCGTCCGCCGTCACGTTGCGGAATCCTTGTAGGTGAACAGCCGAGAGGTGCCATCTTTTCTTGTCCGCTAAGCGGAAGATGGGCAGCAACACTTGGTGGAGTTGGGGCGATCTTGAGCCCTGACGGTTGAGACATCTGACCACAACGGTCTGTCCAGAGATAGGCGGATGTGGATTGAGGGACGTGGAGACAGCCTCTTCAGAGTAAGAAGTACCGCCATGGCCTCCAAGATGTTGATGTGAAGCGTCTTGAATAGGGGAGACCATGTTCCTTGAACTTGTCGTTGATGGGAGTGACCCCTCCCCCATCCTTCTAGTGAAGCATCCGTGTCGATAACGACCGACGGAGGCGGTGGATGAAGGGGAACTGATCTTCTCAGGTTCTTTCCCTCCAACCATGGCTTTATGAGTAAGCGAAGCCTGGTTGGCAGAGGTCTCTTGAGATCTCTTCGAGCGATGGATGCGTATCTTCTCCAGACTCCCGATGCATCTTTTAGCTGTGCTTGTAGCACTGGGTCTGTCACTAAGGCAAACTGGAGGGTTGTCTTGAAATCCGTTTGGATTTTAGGAGTCTCTTGACAGATCCCGCTATTTCCTTCCTTATCTTTAGAGGGATGGAAAGACGGTGTGACTGAAGGTTCCAATGGATTCCTAGCCATTGAAACTTCTGAACTGGAGACAGTCGAGACTTTTTGGTGTTGATTTTGAAGCCCAGATGTTCCAGGAACTGGGTCATGTTGAGTCCGAAAGGCATAGCTCTGAAAGCGGACTGCCTTTTCTGAAGCCTGAATCCTAGGTAGGAGGAGGCCTGGCGATTCATTGGAATGTGCCAGTAGACGTCCACCAAGTCTATTGAGACTGTGTATGCCTTGCAAGGTAGTAGGGCTCTTATATGTTGAAGAGTTAACATCTTGAATTTGTTGTTCGCTATGACCTTGTTAAGAGGGGACAAGTCCAGAATGACTTGGAGTTTGTCGGAGTCCTTCTTGGGAACACAAAACAGTCTTCCCTGGAACCTGGTGGACTTTAGCCTCTAGATCACCTTCTTGTTCAAGAGTTCTAGGACGTATTCTTCCAGGACATCGGGGGGGGGGGGTGTTGGAAGAATTGGTGGAAGGTTGGAGGTGGTGTTACCAAGCTCCAGCCTAGTCCATTCTTGATGATGCTGTGAGCCCAAGGATTGATTGATTGATTGATTCAAAGTTTTCAGGCATCCTGACATCTGAGGTCATTGACGCCGGTAACATTTAATTTATGTATACAAAAATAAAAGATAAAATAAAATAAAAAATAAAAGAGTATTCAATTAAAATCATAAAAGTTGAATGTAATAAAAGTTAAATATTTTTCAGAAGACCTGCTTCTGAAATAAATCTAAAAATGCCACTTGCATGGTAGGACACATCATTTCCAAGAATCTTGGCAAGGATGAACCTGCCACCCTCACCTCGAGCCTCAAACAAATATCTATTCCGCAAGTTGTTATAATTGGGGCATTCGGTCAACAAATGCCTTACTGTTAGAGGTACTACACAGTCGTCACAATATGGTTGGTGTTGGCCCTTCAGCAAAAACTCGTGTGTAAACCGAGTGTGACCAATACGGAGACGACAAAGAGACGTCTCCCATTTTCGGGGCATCATATTATACCTCCAAGGAGATATGTCATTTGTTATCTCTCGCATTTTATTGCCATCTTGACTATCCCATTGCTGTTGCCATTTATTGCAAACCAATTTCTTGATGTCAGGTAAGAAATCATCACAGGGAATGGGATACCTTCTTGGCCGCAACTCTGATGCAGCCTCCTTAGCCAGTGAATCTGCCTTCTCATTCCCAGACACACCTACATGTGCTGGAACCCAACAAAATTGAACTGTTATACCTCTCCGTCCAATTATGAAAAGCCATTCTAAAATCTTTAAAACTAAAGGGTTATTAGAATTAAAAACTTCCATAGCTTGAAGGACACTCCTTGCATCACTAAAAATTGTAAAATTACCCTCCTTCTCCAACGCTATTTTCTCAATAGCGGTTAATATGCCATACAGTTCGGCAGTAAATATGGAAGCGGTCAGAGGAAGTGCACCTCTACAATTAAAACCATTACTATGTACTCCAAATCCAACGCCAGCATCAGATTTGGAGCCATCAGTATAGATAAAAGTTGATCCTCTATGTTCTCTAACATGTTCATTAAAAAGAGACCTGGCTTCTAGGTCTGACATATTCTTCTTATCTCCAATAAAATATTTACAAAAAGATATCTCTGGTAACTTCCATGGAGGCGTTGGTGATACCTTGAATGGAAGTACCTTATTTCTAATTAAATCCAGACTATTTAATAATCGTTTCACCCGAAAGCCATAAGGTTGAGGAGATTTTGGGTGCAACTCAAAGTATGATGCGTGTCTTACAAGGCTTGCAGTCTGAAAGGCGAGAGAGTTAGGGAGTCTTTGCAATCTAAACCAATACCGAAGAATGGAAGACATTCGGTATAGGTCTAGAGGTAACTCTCCAGCATCAACAAGGAGACTTGGGATAGGCGAGGTTTTAAAAGCTCCAGTAGACAATCTAATACCTGCATGATGTATCGAGTCTAATATTTTTAACCGGCTTGGGGTGGCTGAAGAATATACCTCACAACCATAACTAATTTTGGAAAAAATCAAGGCCTTGTATAATTTTAAAATAGTATTGCGGTCTGCCCCCCACGATGTATGGGACAATACTTTTAAGATATTCAGAGCTTCAACACATTTAGCTTTTAATGCTTTTAGGTGAGAAACCCATGTCAGCCTACAATCAAATATCAAACCTAAAAATTTAGCTTCTCTTGCACATGGTATCCGTTGACCTTTAATGTATATATCTGGGTCTGGATGTACTCCCCGGATACGACAAAAATGGACAATGGTAGTTTTACTTGTCGAGAACTTGAATCCATTCATGTCAGCCCACTGGATAATTTTATCAATAGAGAGTTGGATTTTTCTCTCAACCATTGCCATTCTAGTGCCAGCAAATGATATTGAGAGATCATCCACAAATAATGTTGAGAGAACATCCTGGCGAATGGCTGAGGATATCCCATTAATTGCTAGTGCAAAAAGGGTTACACTCAGCACACTACCCTGAGGAACTCCTTCTTCCTGGCACTTACTCTCTGATCGAGTTTCCCCCACTCTCACTTGAAAAACTCTACGTGAAAGAAATGCCTGAATAAATAGTGGCAGCTCTCCTCTCAATCCCAATTCATGAATGGTTTTAAGAATACCATATCTCCATGTGGTATCATATGCCTTTTCAAGGTCAAAAAATACTGTAACATGGTGCTGTTTGGAAGCAAAGGCTTCACAAATAGAAGACTCAAGTCGTATCAACACATCAGTCGTTGAGTGCATTTTTCGGAATCCACATTGAATCGGTGATAAAATACCTTTCTTTTCAAGGTACCATATCAGCCTTGCATTGACCATCTTCTCCATAATTTTACATAAACAAGATGTCAATGCAATAGGACGATAGTTTGCTGCTAAAAACTTGTCTTTACCGGGTTTTAAAAAGGCTAAAATAATGGCTAGTTCCCAAACACTTGGGTAACTATGATCATGCCATATTCTATTAATAATGCTTAAAATAAATAGCTTTGTATTAAAATGTACATGTTTAATCATTGCATATGGAATTCCATCGGGTCCAGGGGCTGTATCGTTGCAATGAGCAAGTGCGGAATCAAATTCTCTTTCAGTGAAAGGAGAATTATACGACTCTTCCCTTCTTGTTGCAAAATTTAAAATTTTATTTTCTTCAGTGCTCCTATACTGGTGACCAGGGGCTCCTTCACACTTGCTGGATACATTTGAAAAATGATTAGCCAAGGCATTGCTAACTTCATTTGCTTCAGTTACATACTGGCCATTCACCTTCAACACTGGTGGTGGGTTGGGGGTGAATTTGCCAGCTATCTTTTTTACTTTCCTCCACACAGAAGATGGTGGTGTTCTACTGTTAATGGAGGAAACAAAAGACATCCATGACTGGCGCCTTGCTTCTTTCATGACACGACGGAACTGTGCTCTACATTTCTTGTACATAATTAAATTCTCATCAGTTCGGAGTCTACGCAATCGTGTTAGAGATCTTCTTGTGGCTCTGTGGAGTGCAGTTAGTTCTGAAGACCACCACGGGACTGGTCGTCGTTTGAATAACCCTGTTGTTTTGGGAATTGAATTGACTCCTGCTGTATGAAGAGTTCCATTCAGCAGGTCTATAGCATCATCAATACTTTCAAACTGTTCTGCTCTCCCTTCGATTTCACTTAGCTCAGAAAATTTAACCCAGTCTGCCTTGTCTAGATTCCAACGTGGCGATCTTTGCAAAGGTGGACCCTTGTTGGTGTTTATAATGATTGGTGCATGATCACTAGTATGCCAATCATCTAATGTCCTCCAATCAAAATCAAGAAGGCAGTTAGAGCTTGCAATTGAAAGGTCAATGCATGACAAAGTACCTGTCTGAACATGGAAGTGCGTGGGCTCTCCTGTATTAAGGAGCCCCACATCCTCATTCTCCACAATTGATGAGATAATATTGCCCCTTGTGTTGGCCAAAACATCACCCCATAAAGGATGTCTACCATTCATATCTCCCAGTAAGAGAAAAGGTTGAGGGAGTTGTTGAATAACTTCTGCTAAATCATCATATAAAATATCATCATTTGGAGGTAAGTACAGAGAGCATATTGTATATTTTCTCCCTATATCAATTTGTACAACAACTGCCTGCAGGGTTGTACGTATAGACATGGGTATTTGGGGAACATCTCGACGAATGTACATGAGACTTCCGCCATGGCTCCCTGCTTGTTGATTATATGGTGTTCTATAGCTAACATACTCTCGAGGACTAGGAGTGTTAGAATCAAGCATACTTTCCTGTAGACATACTATTATGGGGGAATGCTCATGAATTAGGAGCTTAAGTTCTTCATATTTCGCCCTCAAACCCTGACAGTTCCATTGCAAAATGGAGGAGAAAACTATGGATTATTTCTGGAAGACGTCTTGGGTGAGGTCTTCCCATTAGCAGTTTTTAATCTAACATTATTACTTGTAGGTTTCTTCAGAGATGGTCTTGTTATGTTGGGTTTTACGTTGGAGTTTTTCTTTTTATCTTTTTTATATATTTGTTGAGGGGGATGGTGGACCTCAACTTGAATTTCTGATTTATTTAAATTGTCTTCTGGTTGATTGAGCCCAAGGATCGAAGGCCCAACGATCCTGAAAGTGGCGAAGTCTCCCTCCCACCAGAAGCATTTCATTGCTTCTGGTTTCCCCAGGGTTTTCCACCTCGGCCGCCTGCTCCGTTTCCTCCTCTCCCTCTAGATGGGTGTCGAGAGGAGTTTCTGCCGGAGCCTCTACCTTTGGGACCAAAGGTAGTAGACTGCTTTTCGCAGGCTGGTGTGAAGACTGGTGACTGAGCCACCACTGGCTGAGGGACCAGCTGAAAGGTCTGTTGTGGCTGAGCCACCAACTGGGGAGTAGCGGGTGCGGTAAACTGGCGTTTAGCCTGACGCTGCTGGGGTCGGGGCTTCTTTGATTTCTTCTTAGGTTGGGGGCCCTCATCCTGAGAAGATTTCCTCTTTCTTGACATGCCCCACTTGTTGAGAAGGTTCCGGTTCTCAGTGTCGGTTCTGTCACCAATCTCTTTCACGAGGTCGTTAGGGAAGAGATCTTTCCCCCAAATGTTGGAGAAAATCACTTTCCGGGGTTCATGTTTGACGGTGGCATCCGCAAACACGAATTCTCTACAGGCTCTCCGGGCCTTGATGAAGCTGTAGAAGTCCTTCGTCAAGGTGGCGAGATGGGACTTAGCAAGAACCATGTAGAAGCCTTGGACCCGAGTGTCCCCGGCCATTGTCTCAAGCTGCACTTGATGAGACAAGGAGGCAGCCAGCCTCTCTTTTGCATCCTGCTCCCGACGCAGAAGGTACTCGGAGAGCTTGGGGAGGTTTTCATTAAACTGCCGTCCTGCGACGTCAGCCTCCAACTTTCCTACAGAGAAAGTTAACTGGATGTCTTTCCAGATCTTGTCGTCGGGAGGGAAGGCGAGGGAGAGGGGCCTACATTCCTCAAATGTAGGGCAGGGTTTCCCTTCCTCCACCGCCTTCAACACTGCCAGCAGGGACTTTTCAGCAAGGGGAAGACCATGGTGGCAGGAACAAGAAAGGATGGGTGTTTCTTGCTCGGGGTCGGCACCTTGGAGTTGGTGTAGCCTTTGCTCTTAAGGCAGTTGGCTAGAAGAGCTTGAGCCTTAGCGTGGTCGAAGACAATGACCTCCCTAGGCTCGGTCTCCTCCTTGGAGACTGGCTCGGAATTGAGATGAATGTAACAGTCGGGGTAAGCTTCTAAACTAGGCCAAAACTCCACCTCTTCGAGGGGAACAGCGCCTAGTTTATCATTGATGAAAATCCATCCACTCATGATGGGCATGTGTTCTGCATGCCTCCAGGGGTTGGTCACTGAGCAGAGGGGAAGATCCTTAACACTGATCTTCTTCGTCGTCTGTTTCGATAGATGGAAGATCTCCCTCTTAAGATCCGCGTGTTCCTGACGGAACCTCTCATCCAGGAGTGCTACCAAGGCCTGGAGACTATCCTGGTTGGCCATTACTGCGGGCACAGGAGTGGAAGAAGTAGAGGGTATGGAATCCGATAGAGCAATGGAATAAACAGAGGGGGCGCGGGCGACCTCGCCCTTGGAGTCAGGAGTCTCCACATGCTCCTCCTCCTCTTGACCCTCAGCCATCAGGGTCCTTTCGGTGGTGTCCGACACTTCCGACATTCGTTCCACCTCATCAAGATTGAATTCTTGAAGTGCGTCCGAAACGTCCAGTTCGACCGTCAGATGGACGCAGGGGATCTCAGTCTTGGGAATGACGGTATCCACAGACGCCTTTGGAAAGAGCAAAGCTCTCATTTTCTCATTTGGAAGATAGGGCCCCTTGGCGTTCTTTTGGAAACCACGCACCCATTTGCGCAGTTTCTCTCGGGTGATGTCCCTGGCCTCCGCTGAGAGTCCCTTGGGAGATGGAACAGCTGGCGTGGGTTCGGCGCGCTAGGTGGCTGTAGAAATCCGGGCGTCGAACACTGTAGAAGGCGCTCTCACACCGTAGGTACTCCTCCTGTAAAAGAAAGGGGCACATGAGTCTGCGGAAGTCAATTACAATGACTTAAAGTAATCTTAGATTAGTAATAAAGTTATACAAACTTATAAGATTCCTTTAAAGTGTAAGCTTAGTATAGGTAAGCTGGAAAGAAGCAGAAAAGACACATACTTGTGCATCCCGCCCAGGTCAATTGCCGTGACCCCACGCCATAAATAATTCTAAGGGCTCCTCAGGAGCCTAGAGAGGAGGAAGAAATATCCACATTGGATAAAGCGAAGCTTAGACTTCCTCTGGGGAATTAGTCATGGTGAGAGGGGGGAAGCTGAGTTCATTCAGCATAGAAGAAAAGGGAGAGAATGATTCCTCCCTATTCAGATTAGGTCCCGGCAAGTGGCTGTGCATGGATGCACAGAGTATGCTGGAAGAATTTACTGCACAATATACACCATAGTTTACAGTCTAGGGTATGTACTATACCATAGATGTACTGGCTATCGATAGTCACTGCCGGCACCGGGCCGGCAGGGGAGAAGTGACAGTCCACTGAAGTAAAATGATTAGGTGGCGCCAGGAGCGTGACGGCATGCCGGAAGCGCGCCGGGCCCCGGCAAATCTCCATCGAGGGGAAACCCTTCCCAGCCATCAGTCTATGTGGCAGAGAGAGGGTGAAACCTCTGGGTGATGGCAGATCGCCGGCAAGTCGGCGGCCCCCGGCAGCCGGCAAGCAACCGGCGAAGGTATTCCAACACTGACGTCAATCGATGAGACAGAGAGGATAGCGGTTTACACTGACGGCTGTTGCCAGCAGCATAGAGGTGGCAGTGGACCAGCACTGATAGAAAGAGAGAAAGGATAGGAGGAGAAAGAGGGAAGGGCAGTAACTCAAAACCCAGACCTCGTCTTCCTCCGGAAGGAGTGTTCAAACGAAAAGGGAGAGGGTAGCAACCTTTCATCCAGCCGCAACAGAGCCGGCAGCCAGCTAGAGTTGCGGGTGGCGGCCCAAGGGAGGACCGAGGAACACTCTAAGATAGGGAGGCCTTCCGCTGGCAGACCGACCTGTCGTATGCTATCCCATAGTTCGACTATATGCGGGAAGCGTAGCAGTCCGGACTAACCAACTAAAGGACCGAGCGAACCCACAACCCGCCGGCACGCGGTGGAGATGTAGGACGGCGGACAGAGGTGTGATGGCTAGGCCAACACAAAAGGACAGAGGGGGGAGGGGCAAGTGTCCTGAGAAGGAGTATAGGAGGAGGCGTAGCCCCCACCGACACTCCAAGGGGGGGGGTTCTGTTTCAGGGCTAGTACTATCCCAGGTGTAGGAAGAATTTATTCTCCAGCCTAGGGTAGGTTAGCACAGAAAAGGTACAGTACTGATGTGCCCTCCTAAACTATAAAGAAACAGAATCCCTGGTCTGTCTAACCTAGGCTTGAGGAGCAAGTCCCCAAACCAGGAAAGACAGGGGTAGGACAGGTCGCTAGACCACAGGGAGGAAGGGTCGTAACCCAACCAGGTGTGGACTAGGGGGAAGGGCAGAGCCGGCCCCCCACCTTCGCCTACCAGCAGGAACCAGAAGGAGAGTTCATTCTCCTAATGGGGTAGCTGGGGGCGAATGACTAGTACACTGAGGTTCTGTCCCAAACTAAAAGCCCATGTACTATGGCTAGGAGGGGGGAAAGAAAAACCTAGCCTAACCTTACTCGAATACGATTCAAGGTAAGGAGGGCTAGGATGTAGCCTAGGCTACCTCAGAGGGAGGAGATTACCTTGGGTAAGGTAACTAGGGAGGTGAGAAAGTATACAAGAGCCCTAGCGTTAGGTTAGGGGCAAGGGAGTCGACTACCAAGATAACCGAAACGCTTTGTATACTTCCTAGAAGGCGAAAACATATGTGCAATCACTAAATCTTATATGTATAAATGCCTATATCTTCATTTCGTAATTTAACACTAGGAACACTTATTATATCATGCATGAAAGTAAACGAAAATGCCTAGGCTATCGAGCCTAGGGGCTAGGCTAGCAATCTAGCATGAGAATCGGCTACCTACACTTGCCGAAATGAATACAATCGGCATAATATAACTAATTCCTAGCAATGAAGACTAAATAACTAATAGTGATAATTAGTTAAGAGACCGGGAAGGTTGTTCAGTCTGACTAAATAAATCATGGGAGGCGAACAACAGCGTCATGGATGACGCCTCCGGTCAAGGCACAGCTCCGCCACAAAACACGGTATTTTAAGATAAAAACACATTACTTTACGGCTAGAGCTCATTTATACAATACAAATTTTTTCTACACATAGTATTCCAGAAAGAATTGTTACAGATAATGGTCCACAATTTACCTCACAAGAGTTTAAAGAATTTTGTAACGTCAATGGTATAAAATATACATTTTCAGCAACATATCATCCCTCTACCAATGGAGAGGCTGAAAGATTTTTTCAAACATTTAAACACAATATGAAGTGTATAAAAGCAATTTCAGGTAATATATTTTTGCATGTATCAAAGTTTTTATTGTCTTATAGAACAACGCCGCACAGCACAACAGGCGTGACACCCTCAAATTTGTTGATGGGAGGAGGATAAGGTGTAAGTTAGATTTGTTGTATCCAAGTTTGCAAAGTGATTTAGAAGATAAAGGGTATAAATAAGTTGAACATTTACCGAAGTTAAGACATTTTTTTCCTTTATCTGATGTCATGGTAAGATCGTACAACACTCCAGAGAAGTGGCTACCTGGAGAGATTGTAAGAGAGATAGGAAATTTACATTATGATGTGGGTGGAAATATTGTAAAATGTCATGTTGATCAATTACAGCCATTAAACAGAAATACAGTTGAGCATGTGAATGTTAGAGATGAAAAACTTTCAGAAGTAGTTAGATTAAATGAGTCAAATATTAACCAAGATGTTCCAACATCAAATGTAGATTCAGAACCAATTCATGTACAAGTACAAGATGAGGTTAGAGTACTTCCTAATAGGATTAATAGAGGAAAGCCCCCTGAGAGATTATATTTCATAAAGATTTTTACAAAGTCAAGTTAAGGGGGAGGAGACTGTTATGCATTGTTGTAATAATGTACTGTATTACCTCAAATGTTACGTGTATTGCGCGACATTGCATCATATTGCACTGATTAAACATGTTTGAGAATGTATATAACTGAAATGATGTATTTTGATATTAGGATTCAAGCATTTATTAGAGTACTTCCTAATAGGATTAATAGAGGAAAGCCCCCTGAGAGATTAGATTTATAAAGGTTTTTACAATGTCAAGTTAAGGGGGAGGAGACTGTTATGTATTGTAATAATGTACTTTATTACCTCCAATGTTACGTGTATTGCGCAACATTGCATCATATTGCATTGATTAAACATGTTCGAGAATGTATATAACTGAAATGATAAATTTTGATATTGGGATTCAAGCATTTATTAATTACCTCAAAGATAGGATGTGATTCTTTCTACTTTTGCATTGCAGTAGGATTCAAGTTTTTTGAGAGCGATGCTCTTTTATTGGTTAGCAATGTTTTGGTTTGTCAGTTATTCATGAGACGCTACAAGCTCAGCAGTTGGGAGTTGGTTGTTAGAAGAGTCAGAGCAATCTAATCAGAAGTCATGAAAATGGATTTTGAGCGAAGCTAAAAATCTACTTTTGGGTGAGATAGCCATGACGTCCTGATGGAAGGTTCCTTCAGTAGCTTCCTGAGGGTATATATGACTACAGTAGATATTCCCAGAGAATTAAACTGAAGGTTTCACAGAATTCTAACTTCTGGCGCGAGTACTCATAAGGTTTCCCTTTAGGATATCATATGATAACAGGGGACGTATGCTTGACACGCCACATAGCTATCTGCACCCCACATAGCGTTTACGCTTCGAGGGGGAATTGTGGCTATTATCAGGAGGAGCCTTTACAAAACTCTCCTCCTGCGTTACTGTTACGGTACCTAGCAATGTAAACAAACGGCCGCCATAGCTGGCGGCCATCTTGGTTTACGTCACATCCACGCACTTCATTCCTGATTCTATCCAGTGTAACTGTCAGCCTCCATGATACAATAAGAAAGGGAGGGGCCTCACAGCCCAGAATAGAGAACGAGGGTGGGTCCATCAGGACGTCATGGCTATCTCACCCAAAAATAGATTTTTCGCTTCGCTCAAAATCCATTTCTTGGGTTCAAGCCATGACGTCCTGATGGAAGTGTACCAGAGAATTAGTGTATCGTGGATTTTTCCCCATTTTAGTAGTGCCTTTTACTTCAAACAATATTCCTTTGGTCTGATGACCTTAGAGACCGTGACATCTCCGTTACATGTCGCTACCAATGGCATAAGCTATGACATGGCTTCCTGCCCCCCTGGCAGGGAAGTCCTGTTTGGACGATAGGAACATCTCGAAGTATCCTGATGAAAACAAACTCACCTGTATATAGGATCTTGTCGGTCTCGTAGACAGATCAGGAAAGTTAATTACTTGTGTAGGAACAAATATTTCACTTTTCTTAGGTGAGCTTATATCAAACAGGAGCAATATTATAACATGAATTATAATAAGGTTGAAATAGGGGCAAATAAAACTCAGTAACAGTAGTATATTTCACATAGAGGGGCGAAATAAGACGCACATGGAAGAGAAAATTCTATTTTACTCAAGAAAATATTCGCAATAATATGAAATAAGATAAATAATTTAAATAAAATTTTTGAATAATAAACATAGATTAATGACTACATAAGACAAGGGTGTGGAATCTGAAAGGGAAAACTTGTCATTACACACATGGGTTCCAAAGGAACTAAAAGTCTTTTAAGTCACAATACACTTCATGCCCGAATAAACATGTGGCACACGTGTTCAAATCTATGTTACCTCACCTTGTAGAAGAACAGTCTTTCGTGCCACTAAATGGCACTTAAAATCATTGTATCGCACTATGGTCAACACAGGCACCCATTGAGTTAGAGTCCCGAAATAACTCACTGTCCTATGCAGCACTAAGCAGCAGGTTTCAGCACACTACCTGCAGCTACCACGAATCTTTTCACTTCGTGCACCTGCTTCGCATAGTGTTTAAAGAACACTCTTGAGGATTTCCAGCCTGTGAAGGATCGAATGCTTTTGAAATCCATACCATGGAAAAAATTTAGGGAAGAGGCGACCTTTCTAGGATCATGACCTGCGGGTGTACTATCAGGAATAGCTCTGCGAATAAAGTAGGTGATTTTCGCCCTTAGTTGTTCAAGTGACAAATCACTACCCGATGTTTCTCTTTTAAAGAGTTGTCCTCCGCCAAAGTTTGAAGTTCTTCGAAGATAGACCTTTAGACTCTCCACTGGGCATAGAGAGACATCTTCCTTCAGAGGGCAGATTCTCCATGGGCCCCACCTCTTAGTAGGGAGTTCATTCTTAGCGAGAAACGTTGGGTCAGGGAAGAGGATAAGTTCCCCTGTTTTGGCGAACTGTATCTGGCCCTCTTCCCTAGATAAAGCCACTATTTCACTGACTCGTGCTCACGAGGTGAGAGCAAAAAGGAAAATCACTTTTTGAGGCAAGTCTTTCAGAGGGCAAGATTCATTGTCCAGGCTAGAGGCAAAATGGAGCACCTTATCCAGAGACCAGGAGATGGGTCTCGGTGGGGGTGCAGGACGGAGTCTAGCACATGCCTTCGGAAGTTTGTTAAAGATTTCGTTGGACAGGTCTGTCTGGAAGGCATACAGTAATAGTCTTGTCAAGGCCGATTTACAAGTGGAAATCGTGTTGGCTGCTAAGCCTTGTCCATGAAGGTGAATGAAGAAGGATATACAGAAATCTATGGTTATTTCCTTAGGATTCTTTGCCTTGACGAAGGATACCCACTTCTTCCAGGATGACTCATATTGCCTTCTGGTAGACTTTGTTTTGTATTCCTCTAAGAAGTCTAAACATTTCTTCGAGATTCCAAATCTTTTCTTCACGGCTAGGGAGAGAAAATCATGAGATGAAGGTCTCGGGTTTTCCTTGATGAAGCGAAGACAGTCGACTTCTGGACCTGCTGGGAGAGAACTGGGTCCGGCAGAGGGATCAACTTGAGCTGTAGCTCCAGGACTAGAGGGAACTAGTTGCTCCGGGGCCACTTGGGAGCCACTAAGGCTGCTGTTCCCTTGAAGGTTCTCAGCTTGGAGAGGACTTTCAGCAGAAGGTTGGGTGGAGGGGAGAGGTAAATCTTGGACCATCTGTTCCAATCCAGGGACATGGCGTCCACCGCTTCTGCTTTGGGGTCCTCGTATGGAGTCACGTATAGAGGAAGTTGGTTGTTGTCGCTCGTCGCGAAGAGGTCGATCTGCAGTTCCGGGACTTGACGGGATATGAAGGAGAATGATCTTGCGTCTAGAGACCATTCCGACTCTATGGGGCTTGTCCTCGATAGAGCGTCCGCCGTCACATTGCTGAATCCTTGTAGGTGAAC